>NW_023994643.1:160000-258837 GCF_015586225.1 Lucilia sericata
AATTGCTAATAGAGCAAATAATATTACAATTTTATATTATAATTTTGTAACGAAGATAGTATCAAACTATTTCGCAAAACCTTTTTTCTTAAAACACTATTTACTACTTTCTTTCAAAAGTTAAAAAAATATATTGCGTACAAACGAATGTCTACCACTGTAGATAGAAAGATTGCTATACAATATTTATATAAATAATAAATAAATTTTTATAAACAATAAAATGTTAACTTTTATTTCTAGATTTAGGAGATAATACTAAATACTAGTATATATTCTAAAAAACTAGAAAATATTAATAAATTTGAGTAAAGTATTACTTAACATTACGAAAAATTTTATTATGTTGTAGTTTATATATTCAATTAAACAATAACAAATGGGCAACTAATTAGTATTCCTTAAAATAAGGAATAATTGTGCTAAGTAGTAATACATTTTTTAGTTTAAAGGAAAATATGTACCACTTTACATGAAATGTTTCTTATTTTCAGTAAACATTTTACTTATTTTTAATAGATTACTTTTCAATTTTGAGAAATATTTACTAATATCGAGTAAAAAATTACCATTGGGATGGGAAGGAAACGTTTACTCATAATCAGTTCTTACAAGAACTAATTTGTAGTATATATTTATAAAATTTTTGGAAATAGCGAACTCAAAAAAAAAAATACATTTTTATATGTTTTAAAGATATATTTATAAAATCTAATTAAAATTTTACATTATTTAGAAAACATTTTAACTTAAAATTTTACAATTTGTCATACTTTTAAGTAAAAAAAAGTTATCTTTTGAACTAAAATAAAGGAAATATTTCCTGATTTCAAACGTTATCAGAACTATTTTGAAGTGACTAGTTACTTGTTTTAAGTAAGATTTAAGACAATTTGTAAACTAACATACAAAATACTTTTTACACTTTTCTAGTAAAAACTAATTTTATTTAGTTAAAATTAATGTAAAATAAGAAATTTTCTATAATATTAAGTACTTTTTTCTCTTCCATTCCACTATTAAGGAAATTTTTCTTATTTATAAACAATTTATGTCTTTGGCGCCATACGACAGCCAATAAGTTCTCAAATTAAGTAAAATTTCCTAACTTTTAGTTCATTATTTTTTGAGTGTATGCAATTGTTTATTTATTTCAACTTTATTAAAAAATATTTATTTAATTTTCCTTTTAATATATATATAAGTTTATTTTATTTCATAAATTTTTACAGAAATTCATTTATTTATTTATTTTTAAAATAATGATATCCTTGTAGGTTCAAAATATATTTTGCGTAATAATTATGTAATCCTTTCAGGATCTTTTCAAACTTTAGATTATTTAGTTTGTTTTATATTATAAATTTTACATAAATTTATATTTTTATTTAATTTAAATAATGTCCTTGCAGGATCAAAAAAATAAGTATTATAATTATGTAGTCCTTTCAGGATCTTTTAAAGTTTCAAGAATTTATTTTTATAAGTTTTCACAGTTCACATGGTTAATACTGATTGCAAAATTAATGTTCGATTCTAGTTTTCTAAAATTAATACAAGAAATAACAATTATATATGTATATTCATATTTACATACATACATGTTAACGATCGTACTTACCATGTGTGTACGATCATACATACTCTATACCTATAAACCAATTGGGAATGCAGAAACACCTATTCACTTAGCAACAAATTAGAATTACAAGAAGATTTGTAAAATACGTAAACAATACTTACCAAATTGGGAGTACAGAAAACAGAATCGCTTAGGCAACTACTGAATTTGACCCAGTCGGTTTTCCTAGGATTTCTAAAGGGGTTTTCGCTAGGCAGCGTAAACTGTATCATAAAGATTATTAATTATGTTTTTAGTTTCCTTTTTCAAATAAAACACTTATGCAATTGTTTATTTATTTCAACTTTTATTATAAAATATTTATTTAATTTTCCTTTTAATATATATATATAAGTTTATTTTATTTCATAATTTTTACAGATATTCATTTATTTATTATTTTTAAATAATGATATCCTTGTAGGATCAAAATATATTTTTAGTAATAATTATGTATTCCTTTCAGGATCTTTTCAAAACTTTGGATTATTTAGTTTGTTTTATATTAATAAATTTTACATAAATTTATATTTTTATTTATTTCAAATAATGTCCTTGCAGATAAAAAAAATAAGTATTATAATTAAATTCATGAATTTATTTTTATAAGTTTTTCACAGTTGAACACTTGGTTAATACTGATTGCAAAATTAATGTTCGATTCTAGTTTTCAAAATATTAATACAAGAAATAACAATTATATATGTATATACATATTACATACATACATGTTAATATGTATTGCACTTAACGATCGTACTTACCATGTGTGTACGATCATACATACTCTATACCTATAAACCAAATTGGGAATGCAGAAGAAACACCTATTCACTTAGCAACAAATTAGAGTTACAAGAAGATATGTAAAATACGTAAACAATACTTACCAAATTGAGGGTAACAGAAAACAGAATCGCTTAGCAACATTATTATAGTTACAAGAAGATACATATATAAAATATGTAGCATATGTAAATAACAGTTAATAAAAGTTGGGAATACAGAAATGATGCGTAAACAACAAGGCATGCACAATTGTCGCCAACTTGTATTATTACACCTTGTATGTAAATAAGAAAGTAGGAAAGATTGTGCATGTTTCATCATGATATTCATTTGCGCTTAGCAACGATAATCAACAATTAATAAAAACAAGTAGGAAATTATAGTCGTTCGAGGCCGACCAATAATACCCTATACCTGTTACAAAAAAAAATGTGATTTAGTTTTCATAATAAAGCATTAAAGTTGAATTGTACCTTGCCTCAGATATACTTAAGCCATTTATTGTTATATAAAATTGTGGACATTTAAGTCAAATTTTGATGGGGGCTTTGTATAGGGGCTATGGTCAAATGAGACCCCTATAATTATAAAGTTCATGAGAGTCATAATGGCTAGAACTTGGTTTTGCAGCTTTTTGTCGAGACACGATTACATTAAACATAATTATGAACTTGAAAGTCCTATTCGTCGGGTTCAGTTGTATGGGGCTAGGTGAAATCATGAACCGATTTCAACCATTTTCAATAGGCTTCGTCTCCGGTACCATAGAAGATCATGTGCCAAATTTCATTGAAATATAATCAAAATTGCGACATGTAGTTTGATTACAAGGTTTAGAAGGCTATATTCAGGGGTTCAGTTATATGGGGGCTAGGTTAAATAATGGACCGATGTTATCCATTTTCAACAGGCTTCGTCTCCGATACCGTAGAAGATCATGTGCCAAATTTCATTGAATTATCATCAAAATTGCGACCTGTAGTTTTGATTACAAGGTTTACAAGCAGTGTTACCACAACAAAATTTTTTTTCTAACCAAAATTCGAATAAACAAGTAAGAAATTATAGTCGGGCGAGGCCGACCATATAATACCCTACACCTTTGACAAAATATATTGTGATTTATTTGCCATAATAAAGTATTTAAATTGAATTGTACCTTGCCTCAGATATACATACTTAAGCCGTTTATTGTTGAATAAAATTGTGGACATTTAAGTGAAATTTTGATGGGGGGCTTTTCATAGGGGCTAGGGTCATATGAGGACCTAGTATTATGGAATTCGTGAGGGTCATCAAATCTTGTATAGAACTTGGTTTTTTGCAGCTTTTTTCGAGATATGAGTATATTAAAACATAATTATGAACTTAAAAGCTCTATTCGGCGGGTTTAGTTGTATGGGGGCTAGGTGAAATAATGGACCGATTGTAACCATTTTCACCAGGCTTCGCTTACGGTACCATAGTAGATCATGTGCCAAATTTCATTGAATTATCTCCAAAATTGCGACCTGTAGTTTATTACAAAGTTTAAAAGCCCTATTCGGGGGTTCAGTTGTATGGGGGCTAGGTGAAATAATAGACCGATGTTAAGCATTTTCATCAGACTTCGTGTACGATACCATAAAAGATTATGTGCCAAATTTCATTGAATTATCTCCAAATTGCGACCTGTAGTTTGATTACAAGGATTACAAGCCCTATTGGGGGTTCAGTTGTATGGGGCTAGGTGAAATAATGAGCCGATCTAACCATTTTCAATAGGCTTCGTCCCTGGGGCAATAGAAGATCATGTACCATATTTCATTGAATTATCTTCAAAATTGCGACCTGTAGTTTGATTACAAAGTTTACATGGACGGACGGACATAGCTAAATCGACTCAGAAAATGATTCTGAGCCGATTGATATACTTTAAGGTGGGTATAGGACCAATATTATTGCGCGTTACAAACATCAGCACAAAACCAACTATACCCTCCCCACTAAAGTGGTGTAGGGTATAAAAATAACCAATTAAGAAAAAAGTAAACAAAATTATTTTTATTTGTTTCATGTTTACATTTGGACATTAAAATAACAAATTCATTTTCCGAAGTGGAACTTGTAACTATGTTAAATTTCGTCGCTAAACTGGTATTATGAAGACAGTTATGAACGTTAAAGTAATTTTCTGTAGGGGATCTTATATGAGACGTATGGTCAATTATGGACCAATTCTCATAAAATCTGACAGAGATATTTTAGTTTCCTTTAAAACTTGATTATGTTGAATTTTGTTGCTATATTGCAGTACATTATGAGCTTTAAAGTAATTTTCTGAGGATCGATCCTCATAAAACTTTGACAAATACTTTCCCAATAAAACTTTTTTATATTCAATTTCATCGCTATACATACATATATGGGGGCTAGGTGAAATTATTGACCGATATTTCGCATTTTCAATACCAAGCAAACTGGGTCAACTAAAAATATTTTGGCAGAATATTTCAGTTTTACATTCATAACTTCAGCAATATTTGTAAACGTAATCTATCCACATTATCCGACAAATTTACCAAAATTTAGAATTTAAGGCGGTAAAATAAAAACAAGTATACAACATCATCTAAAAAATGTAAATAAAGACCTAAAAGTCATGGTGATATATTTAGTAGAAGTCAAAGGTCATGAATATCAAATCTTTGCATATATCGCGATTATTGTTCGTCGTACGAGTTTAGATGTTATTACAACTTTTGTAGACAATACAATTTAATTTTCCTTAGCTGTGTTACTTAAAAATATCAGTTGATTAATACTTTAAAGATATTGTGATACTATTCTTGCATCAATTAGCAGAAAATACTTTATTCATTCTTATTAAATCATTTATCTTAAAATTTCGGCAAATTAGCACAGTATCTGTTTATGCAAAATTTCAAATAGGTATAGAAGTTGCAATTATACGTTAAATTTAATTTGGAGGACATAATCTACTAAGTACTTAGACCATTCCCACCAAATTCCATAAAAATCGAAATGCGAAATACAGCCTACTTCGTTTTTTCATAAAAGTACCGCGAGTTCTTTACATAAAAGTTCCAATAGAAATATTAACGGAAGGACGGACGAGTTTGAATCGACACAAAAAGCGATTTTAAGTTCATGGATGCACCAAACGGAGAGAGAAGATCCATTATTCACGGTGTTAGATTGGCTAGTGTAAATAAAATAATATTACGGTGTTGTTATGATTTAAATCAACTCATTTAATATGTGGAAAACGCATAGGTACTTTTGCTAAATCCTAAACCAATTAAGATATCGAAAAATACCTTTGTGCACATAAGTATAACCAATAGATGTACAAATTGCAGTAATAAAAAAATTCCACATATTACCAAAATTCAAAACAGGGACAATATGTATATTTATTTACATAGTTGATTTAAAACTAGAGATAAAAGAAGTTTTTTTAATTTTATTTTTAGAATAAAAGCAAACAGCATTTCGTGAGTATACCCTCCCCACTAAAGTGGTGTAGGGTATAAATATAATGCACAATGTTTATTACTTATCATCCATACACAATATATGTATGTATGTATGTAAGTAAACAATATTGGGCAATTAAACTGTTGCTATAGGATAAAATGAATAAGGGTATTCACTTCCCATATCATACATATAACTATTATTCTGTGATGATCGGATAAGAATCAAGAATTCTCACTGAATCAGTGTTCCCTACCAAAGTAATATCAATGACCAGTTCCCTGATGCTATTGAGAAACGTTGGTCTATTACCTCTATTGCAAACACTTAGGTTAGTAGTTAGAAGGTATTGAAGTAAACACTCACCCCTGTCATTAATATCCGAGCTCCCCCACAGAGTATGATGGGCATTAGCATCACATCCTATGACAAGATCATGGTCCCTTGTATTACACCATTCAACTAGTGTGCGTACGGCACGTGAGGGTGGATTGTCTTCGTCGTAAGGTAGGTACGCAGATGATATAATTAGGGTGGGTAACCCTTGTCACTCTAATGCAACTACCGTTAAATCACCAGAACTGTAATTAGATAGAAGAAAAACGTTAATGTCTTTCCTGACCAAAATACAGCTCCTTATTTTACCTTCAGGGGTTGGAGAAAGGAGCACATAGTTTCGTAACCTGACGCCTTGAACTTTACTGGCTGCAAGCCAGGGTTCTTGGATTAAGGCCACGTGGATAACTTCCTTCACTATAAAACTCAGCAAGTCGTCCGTTGCTGCTTCGGAGTGGTGCAGATTAATCTGTACCACCTTCAGACCGCTTGGATTCATCACTGCGTTTTTCTGCGTGTAAGATCAACCGAAGTTGGTTGAGCCCGTACTTAATGACGCCTTGAGAGGAACGAAGGAGTCGGAGGGATTCTGAACCAATTTTGATCCAGAGATCCTTACCCTTATCCCTAGTGCGTCCTCGTTCAATCGTCCAGTCGTCAGTACCAAGTTCCTTATTCTGAAGCTTATGGTATGTTTCCACTGGCTTGAAATCTGCTAGATTTGCGTAAACCTCTTCAAGGTGTTTCCACTGAGCTTACTCGTTTTTGATATTGGAATTTTCGAACAAATTCTGTCACTTTATTTTTTCATATCCACAATAAAGTTAATTTTATGTAAAATTACATATTAAAAATAAAAAATAAAAAACAGTTGTTAACGAATAAATTTATTTATTAAATGCCACTAATTTTAAAATTATAATTCGTTATTATTTTCACTTCGAAATTAATTGTCACTTTTTCGATGAAAACATTCAGTTTTAATGGATAGCCCAAAGAAGTATTTGCTTATCCTAGACACATCGCAGTGTTGCATAAGCATATCTTGTTCGAAAAAATACATTTTCGACATGTTTTAAATCAAATCGAGTTCGTCAACTAGTGCCCGTAAGATCTTCTGCTCCAGAAGTAGCCATCTGTCCATAGTCATTTTCCCATCGGGATGACTACGGTCTATAATGGCTACTTGCAGCTTAGGTGCTGATGTTAAGCTAGTTGATGGTTCCAACCGCTTACCCTCAGACACCTGCGTTTCACCTGGCCTTTGCCGCTTTATACTAGGCCTGCTTGCTGGACCTTTGGCAACCGTCGCTGTACCTCGGGAAGAGGAAGATGGAGACAGTCCCTTGGGTGTTGTGCTAGCAGACTTTGTCATGCCGCATTGGTTATCACCTCTCTTTGGTGCCGACGTGGCCTTCTTTGATGAAGATCGCTGTACGTCAAGATTCTCCGAGATGGTGATCGTGTTCGGTGCAGTGCTGGCATGGGGCACATGTTTAGATGTGATCACATGCCTGCTCTGGTTTGATTCCGTCCTAGTCGTGGCGGACCAGACCTTCACAACAGTAGTATTTAGCATGGCTTCATACTTTTGTATGTGGTAGGTATGTTTACGCCGCAAACGCTTTTCTCGGGTAGTCAGAGTCGCAGGATCCCGAGAGTCCAGCGATCTGACATACCGAAGAGAGCGTTTGTAGCCCGCCAACCTTTTCCGTTCATCCTGTTCCGTGTCCTGTCCTTTGTTTGTCTGTCTTAACAGAGTTTCCCTGTGCAGGGTCTCCTTTTACAGGGTCATAGGCCTCCGGATTTTGAGGCTTAGAGGACACCATGCGCACGTCCTCCTTATCAGTCTCATAAAGGTTTAAATCCTTCAGACCTGAGAGGTTGTCGTCACTGTCGTCCGAGGTTACTCTGTCCTGTCTGGTCAAAAACTTGTTCTTTTTGTCTACCCCAGTAGCATCTTCGACTATCAGACCTGGGGTACTTGTCCGTTTCGTCGCAATCACAGTAGCTCTCAGACCTGTGGCTTCCACCTGAGTACTCACGTTACCCTTGGAGATTTTAGCACCCTCGACCAAGGACATAGGGCCGTCTTTACTTTTTGGCTTTTCATATGAGGGGGGGGTATGGAAAAATACACTGCCGCTCCTCTGGAGTCAGACGCAGACCAGGATGCCGCTCAATATGAGTCAGACGCGCCCTGGATTTTGTTTCTACCAAAAACATTTGGACTGACGGAAGCAGATTGTACCTTCCAGCCGCCTTAACATAGGGAACAGACGCTAGAGAGGTACGGTTATGTTGCCTAGGTAACCCAAACCACAGTCCCGGACTGACATAAGAAAAAGAAGGGGGATTTGGTAGCCGCCCTAACTAAGGGAACAGACGCTACCAGATTGAAGTCGTGATCGCTAGGCGACAGAAAATGGTCATTTACCCCAGAGCCGTTCTTACATAGAGGACAGACGCTGTGAGATATGGGGAGGGTAGTTCTTAGTTCACATCCTTAAGATGTTTAAGCCTCTGCACCGTGCCCGTGGATTATGTTTGGTAAGTTTTAAATTGTGTTTAGTGTTCATTTAAATTCTCTATGCATATAAGTGTTCTAAATTGAATATTTTTTATACCCTACACCACTTTAGTGGGGAAAATTACTTAGATGACCAAAATTAAGTTTTAAAAACAAATATCGCGATGAAATTCAGCACAAATAAATATTATATAAATATATTCAAAAGTATTACTTTTTCATCCATAAATTGCTTACATGTATCGCAACAAGGTAAGAGAAGATAAATGCTTTATTATGAATAATAAATCACATTTAATATTCCTAACTGGTGTAGGGTATCATATGGTCGGTCACGCCCGACTATACTTTCTTACTTTCTTTAATGTTAAAACATTTATGTTATTAACATAATATCTTAAAGACTTATGTTAACAACATTTGAAAATACTTAACTTAATTTTTTTTACTGATCGGTCCATAATTGTTTTTTTAATTAGGATCAATGCATAATTGGTCTTATTTATCATATAAGGTCACTTTTTCCATAAGTCACTTTTTCCAATATATTTCATTCAATTATAAATATATACGGATAAAATCCGAAACAGTGTGTTTTTTATCGATAAATCATTCTGTGAAACTTTGTTCGGATTGGCCAATAATTGGCCATATCTCCATAAAAGGTATATATGATTTCTAAATGATAACAGCATCATCACGGAAGCACAATTTAAACTTTCACAATTTATTAAATACGTATCTAGTAATATTTATAAGGGTTTTCATAAAAAGTAGCTTACAGGTGAAGGGTATTTAAGATTCGGCATAGCCGAATATAACACTCTAACTTGTTTTATTTTATTTTTATTAGTTAATATTAATAGCTACCTTTTAAGTGCGGTTCTTAGCCTATCCTGACGGAGACAAGAACACCACCCCAAACACTGAGCACGGTCGGAATAATAGTTTGGGCAGGTCTCCTGAAGGATAGGGCACATCGCGTGAACCGTTAGAGTAACAACACAAAATTGTCTTCATAAAAATATAATATGAACAGAAATCATAATATCAACGTAGATCTCAGTCGGTCCACAATTCGTCATAGCTCCCATATAAGGTCCACTTCCGAAAATTACCTAAACGCACATATTTCATTGACAAATAAAGCTATTGTGATAAAATTCGAGTTGATTATGTTTCGTGTACATACAAATCATTCTACAAATTTTTTACGGAAGGGCCACTTCCAAAAATCACTTAAAACCACATATTTCATTGCCAAATAAAGCTATCTTGCTAAAATTCGACACAAATATATTTTATCTAAACATCATTCTACGAAATTTTTTCTGGATAAGCCCATAATTAGTCATAACTAACGTGACCAGACATCCCGCCAAAAGCGGGATCATCCCGCTTTTTAAAGGTTGATCCCGACTTAGATTTCAATCCCGCTTTTTGCTACTAAACAAATGCCAACTCTTTTTTTGGAGAATTGTTGCTTTTACTTTGTTAAGAAATTAACAAATTTGTTCAATAACAGAATTGAACAATGCACACAAAATTCTTCAGCGCCAAGCCCGGCTTGCTCGCAGCACTTCCTAAAATATGGCATTTAGGAAATGTTCGGAGACCATCAGTTGAGGTCGGTAAGGCCGTCGTCGAAGTCGATAAGATCGTCATGGAGATCGATCAAATCGTCTTCAACGCGGCCTGACCGGACTTCAACATGCCGTCGTCCTTGCACTGATGCAATTGTGGACCCTGTCAGCTGGCTGAGGGCTGAAACAATTTGATTGACCACCGCCTGGGTTGAGGCTGGCGCTGCCGCAGGCTGAGGAACGGCTATGGCTTGTGGTTGAAGTTGTTGGCGCTGTCGTTGTTGGCTTCGGGGAAGTTGCTGTTGGCGACGTTGTGGCTGCCGCTGAGCTTGTTGCTGTAGTTGTTGGCGTTGTTGTTGCTGTAGCTGTTGTTGTTGCTGTTGAATAACCTGCTGCTGTTGGCGTTGACGGAGGTCATCCAACCGTTGTTGAGCTCTCTGTTAAGGAGGGTTGGGGAGGCTTCTGCGAGCGCGTTGGCGTGGCTGTTGTGGTTGTGTTTGCCTTAGCCCCTGAGCAGCAGTCCTTGGGTGCAGCAATGTATGGTGCAAATCGCAACATATTTGGCATGTACCCATTGAGATACAGCTCCCTATAAGATGGGTCCGCGAGAAGCAATTGGAGCAGTACTTATGGGTTCTCACCCCATAAAGTCGTTGCTCCAATGTCAACTTGAGGAACATCTTGCAATATCTCAATGGGTGCAATGCAAGACATACAACGCACAATTCTGGGTTTTGGGCTGGATCCATTCTGGAATATTAAAACACAAAGAACAGAGGCAGATTAAGGTCGAAAAAATAGCTTTGGACACATATACACAACATTGTATGGACAGGAACAAACTAATCTACAGACTTTTCACATAACGGGAGCATGCATAATTTTACGATTGGTCGGGTCACGACGCCACTAGATGTTCTAACTCTTACACGCTTATCCCGACCAACGTGTCCGGCTTCTATTCTGCCTAACCTCCAGTCGCATGGAGGAAGAAGCTCATCCTTGATGATAACGAAATCACCAGTCTGTAGATCCCGTTGTGGATTCTGCCATTTGTACCTCTTGTGTAGCTCCAGGAGGTACTCATTTTTCCATCGTTTATGAAGTAGTGCTTTCAGTCGTTCCCAGCGATTCAATAACGACAAATTGTTAGACGGTATTTCTGGTGCGAATACCAATGGTGCACCGCGGAGAAAATGACTCGGAGTAAGGGCCTGCAGGTCATCTGGGTTTCCGACATCGGTGATATTGGTCGTGAATTTAGAACACTTTCTATTGGCGTAAGCAGAGTAGAGAACTCTTCAAAATTAAATTTATGTGTGCTTCCCATAAACCTCCCATATGCGGGGCGCTAGGTGGAATGAACTTCCACTCAATCAATGGATATTCTTTCCATTACCAGATGTCTATTTATTAAAAAATCTTGCATTTTTGCCCAGAAGGTAAACGAGTTGGAGAACTCAACGATTGCTTCAAAGAGCTAATGTTTCATCAGGTAATTTTGTGGAACACAAATATATATACAATGAGCCTTTAAAATTGATAAACAATCGCTAATGCTAGTTTGAATCCTGTTAATAGATTCGCAATTTTCAGCCTATGCTGCTGGTATCTCAACTGATCGTGCAAAAGCAGCTAGAAATGCTTCTGATGTTAAACTAGAGCAAGCTCTTGTAGCAAAACATACAAAGATACATGCGTAACCTTTCACATATGGTGAATTTCGCAAATTGCAAGACTTGATCTGAAATGGACCAGCAAAGTCGACACCCGTATGTGAGAACGGTAATGAGAGAGTGGATCTCTCTTTTGGCAGTGCAGCCATTATTTGCGATTTCACTTGGGGCATTAGCTAATCTACCATTAACCCGCATAAGACCTTGAGCGTCGAGAGATGGATTTAAAGTAAGCAGAGAACTTTTCCTTGAAATATGCTTAGAATCCGAAAGATTCTTTAAATTTTCAGAATAATGAAATTTCGGCGTTAATCTAATATATACAATTTTTGCGTTATTAAGCTCTTCGTGAGAGAGCGTTAAACTTTCAAACTTAGTTTTCCCTAATCTTTTATTAGTAGAACGTATGAACCTATAAATATATGCTATTACGGCGAGGGCTATGGCAGGTGCGTTAGATTTAGGCCAATTGTCTTGGGACTCAAGTAGCCACATTGGTCCATACCACCATAAAGGATTTTCTTGTGGTTTACAAACTCGTGTTCCAATATCTGCTGGATTTTCATGGGTTAAAACGTGGTTCCACTTAGTATTACCAACATACACGTTGCAACGGCGCAACTTTGCTTTTCGCTACTAGCAAATTAGAATGTCTGCCAGACAAATCTTCCACTCGAATATATATTGTTGCACAATAGACCTGTACAGATGCCTCACAGAAACCATGTATCTGGATTTTGCTATCTGAATGGAAATGGATCCATCTGGGGATTTGAATGGATCTTATGTGTATAAAATCTTCTAAGAAAATGTTCCACCTTAAAATAGTCTGAAGTTTTACATCTTCATCCCATTCGACCCCATTCTCCCACAATTACTGTAGAAGGATCTTTGCTTGAACAATAATGGGCGTTAGCCACCCTGCGGGGTCAAACAATTTAGCGACCGCGGACAAAATTAATCTTTTTGTCACTTTTGATGCGAAATCGGGAATTTCGACTTTATAAGTGAAGGAATCACTGTATGTATTCCACTGAATACCTAACGTTTTCGTAGAGCTCGAATCGTAAAGTTTTAAGAAATCTGCACTTAAAATGTCTTCATTTGGAATGTTTTCTAATAATTTGGTATTGTTTGCCGTAATTTTTTTTAAATGGAAATCCAGCTGATTTCAAAGACTTTATTAATTGACTTTGCGCTTCTAGGGCTGAAGCCAAAGTATGGCCACCAGCTAAAATATCATCGACATATGTTTCATGTCTTAATATGTGAGATGACAAGGAAGACTGTCTCTCTACATCTGTTGCTAACTGCAGCAACGTTCGTATAGCTAAATACGGTGCACAATTCCGGAAGCGACTGTTAACAGCTCGTAATCTTCAATATTGCTTGAAGTTTTTTTCTATACAAAATTCTCTGAAAGGGACAATCTGCTTCCTTTACTAATATTTGGCGATACATTTTTTCGATATCACCAATAAAAACATATCTATATATACGCCAATTTAAAATAACTGACATTAAGTCTGATTGTAACGTTGGACCAATATGTAATACATCATTCAACGAAAATGAGCTTTTCTTTTTGCGAGAAACATTGAAGACTACTCTAACTTTTGTAGAAGTGCCTTCTTGTCTAAATACAGCATAATGAGGTAAATAGAATGAAAAATACTTTCCATCTTTACAAATTTCGGAAGAATTTGTTTTCTTCATATAACCCAATGTTATATATTCTTCTAAAACATCATTATAAATCTGTTGAAGATCTATTTGCTTTTGTAATTTTGCCTTTAGATGAATATATGTATTGACTTTTTGCTGCGAATCTGGAAGATTGCAAATACAAGTTTTCTGGAAATTCTTGTTTAAAAGGAAGTTTTACAACATATCTGCCATCACTTCTTCGATATGTTGTCTTTTTATAAAGTTCTTCACAGTAGAGATCTGTTTCTGAGAACTTTAGATTTTGGAATTTCTTCTGTTTCCCAAAATAGTCTAAACATTGAGCTTTTTTTATCATTTTCTTCCTTATTTTGAATATTAGCAATTAGGGAAACGCTATGTAATTTCATTGGGCCATAAATATACCATCCATAGATTGAATTTTGAGCAAGGAGATTGCCTAAGATATTCATTTGTATTCCATCTTGAATGATATATGGAATTATATCACTACCGATTAGCATGTCTATTTGTGAAGATACCAAGAAGTTCGAATCGGCTAATTTTAGATGCTTTATTTCTGAGAAAAATAAAGTAATGGTAAATATTTTATTCGAATTTGCTATCACTGTACCCCCTAATCCACAAATTTTTGAGTTATTAAACCAAGCCTCTTTGATATTTTAAAAACGATCGTTTTGATCCCGAATCTATTAGAGCTCTAACTGTAAATATTTCTCCTAAATGTAAAATTTCTACTAGAGCTGTAGGTAATAAAATATCATCATCATTGACAGAAAAGTTTGTTTGTGTGTTTGTCTTGAGTATTGTAGACATTGAGCCACATGGTGGTTGGCGGTTTATTGTATCCTCCGTTTGCTGAGAGGGATCAGCATGAAACGAATTGGACGTTTTGTTTTTATTTGGCTTATTCTTCTTATTATTGGAATAATTATCCAAATGAAGTAAGCTGTGGTGCTTGTTCTTACACTGGACACATGTAAAAACGCTTTGACAATTTGTATTTGTGTGAGCTGAAGACAAACAATTACTATAAATTTTGTTCTTTTCTACATAGTCAATTCTTTGTTTTACTGAAAAGTTTTGAAATTTAGGACAATTTCGAATGATATGTGTTTTATTACATAATTTGCAAAGCATATCATCATTTTTCGAATGAGCTTCTTTGTTCGGGTTTTCATATCTAGCTTTATTCTGCTGTGAATAGATATTATAATTTCTACCCTGATTATGATATGGAACATAAGCTGGGTTTTGACTTCTGAATGTAGATATTCTTTCCATTACCAGATGTCTATTTATTAAAAAATCTTGCATTTTTGCCCAGAAGGTAAACGAGTTGGAGAACTCAACGATTCCTCCAAAGAGCTAATGTTTCATCAGGTAATTTTGTGGAACACAAATATATATACAATGAGCCTTTAAAATTGATAAACAATCGCTAATGCTAGTTTGAATCCTGTTAATAGATTCGCAATTTTCAGCCTATGCTGCTGGTATCTCAACTGATTATTACCCTTAACACGTCCCACGCCAGTAAATAATTCTGATCTGAAAGCAGATATTTAGCTACAATACTACCTGCTTCGCCCTTTGTTTTATTCCTTAGATGATATAACTTTTGAGTCTGTGTCAATCGAGAGTGATTACCATAAATGGCGGTAAACATATCGCGGAATAATGACCATTCCTCATAACCCCCATTAAATTCCTGAGTATCACAAGGAGGAACCTTTATACAAATCTCCGAATCATTAAGTGTGGCATTAATGGAATACATATTCGAAGTATTGAACAACTTAGAGTTAGTCGGTTGATCCGGCCTTAGACCTTGAGTACTAGAAGCTTTGTGCATCTTCAGTTGGTCCATCATATTAGCCTTGGTACGTTGATATTCGTCCTTAAGCGACCCAAATCTTACTTTTCCGTGCATTTGTCGCTCTCAGGAATAATATTCTCATTATCTTCAAGGGACTGCAATTTCGTCTCGAGAAGTGACTCGGTCAAATTTTCCAATGGAGTTATATCAAACTTGGAACAAGATCCAACTAAATTATCGCATTCTAAAGCGAACTTAGCACATAATGTGGAGCCCATTATTAAAAAAAAAGGTTCAAATAAATTGTTTAAAGTGGAAAATTTAAAAATCCAAATGAGAAAACTGATATCGAAAAAATCAAATCGATGAATAGAATAACTAACAAGTATAACAGTAAGTGATCTGTACTAATATTATCTAATTTGACCGTAGTTTGAAAAATATTGAGAAAAAAAAATCCGTATACAAGTCCTATAATGTACCTAATATACCGAATCTAATTGCGTAGAGTGACCGCTAAATCGCGAAAAATATATTTCTAAAAAGTTAGAAAAAGATAATATATTTTGTTAATTTAAGAGATAATATTTTTAAATAATAATAATAATGTAAATCTTAGTAAGTATGTATGTGCAATATTCAACAATGTTTTGATGGAAGCAAAACAATAACAATCACTAGTTCTTGCACTAAATAGAATGAACTGTATATATAAACAAGTAGGAAATTATAGTCGTTCAAGGCCGACCATATAATACCCTACACCTGTTACAAAAAAATGTGATTTAGTTTTCATAATAAAGCATTAAAGTTGAATTGTACCTTGCCTCAGATATACTTAAGCCATTTATTGTTGTATAAAATTGTGGACATTTAAGTCAAATTTTGAAGGGGGCTTTGTATAGGGGCTATGGTCAAATGAGACCCTATAATTATAAAATTCATGAGAGTCATAATGGCTAGAACTCGGTTTTGCAGCTTTTTGTCGAGACACGATTACATTAAACATAATTATGAACTTAAAAGTCCTATTCGTCGGGTTCAGTTGTATGGGGGCTAGGTGAAATACTGGACCGATCTTAACCATTTTCAATAGGCTTCGTCTCTGGGACAATAGAAGATCGTGTACCAAATTTCATTGAATTATAATCAAAATTGCAACCTATAGTTTGATTACAAGGTTTACATGGACGGACAGACGGACGGACATAGCTAAATCGACTCAGGAAATGATTCTAAGCCGATTGGTACACTTTTAGGTGGGTATAGGACCAATATTATTGTGCGTTAGAAACATGGCACAGGGACGAAGCCTAGCCCCCATACAACCGTACCTCCCGATTTGGACTTTTTATGCCATAATTACGTGAAATATAGTACTATCTCTATAAAAATTGGCACAAATAAGTTTTATAAAAGTATATATGACACGGCAGATTTTCGTAATGATCGGCCCTTATTTGACCCTAGCCCCCATACAAACCCCCCTTAAAAAAATTTCTTAAACGTCTAAAATTGACTTGTAACCATTTGTATCGCAATGAAACTCAACAAAACTAACTGTTATTTAGAAATATATCCTTTTCCCAAATTTAATGAGGATCGGCCCATGTTTGAACTATACTCCTATATGAAGCCTCATTTAGAAAATTTGTTTTTTTTTTATCAAAAAATTGCTTACATGCTTTGCAATTAAGGATTCTAAGCGATTGGTATACTTTAAGGTGGGTGTAGGACCAATATCTTTGTGCATTACAAACATCAGCACAAACGTATAATACCCTCCCCACTATAGTGGTGTAGGGTATAAAAATGGCGAAAATACTTTTGTTACCATATGAAATGAAATTGAAAATTTCGAACAAATTATTTTTAAAATTGTTCTAAACTTAATAAAATTGTGCATCTGGTAAATTTGAATTGATTATCAAATTCACAAACCAATTTTAAAACTGTTATTATTATAGAATACAAAATATCCATGTTAACGTTTTTGTTTCTGTACATTTACAGAAACGAACGAAAAATTATAGAATAAGGGTAAAAATGTTTATAAAAAACAAATTTACCACCTCATTTTATAAAACGAAACTCTCGTTAACATAAAAAATTTGTATGAAGAATACTGGGAAATTTTTGAAAATTTGAATTTTCTCCATACAAATTTTTTTGAACGTTTGTCGTTTCGTTTTATAAAATGAGGGGGTTATTTATGTTAAGAACGCTAACAGAACAAACGTTTAAGTTATAGAATAAGGGTATAAAATTATAAATAACAAATTGGTCCTTCGAGCAAAAACGAAGATACATAAAAGCAATATGATAAAAAAAACTTCGTAAATAAATCTAATATTGATGTAATGCAAAATCCATTGATGTATTATTTGGCACGAAATCGCGAGAAAATATAAACGTATCGAGAAGAAATATTTTAGTGTTCAAAGGTTTTCCTTTTTAAATTCGTTCTGAACGATTCGTAAGATAAGCCGAACAAATAACAAGTTAGAGTGCAATATTCGGCTGAGTCGAATCTTAAATACCATCCACCAGCTACTTTTATATTAATATTTTTTTAATTGAAGAGAAAATGGTACCCTACCCGCGACTCTTCTAAATGAGTCATTTATGAGCCCCACTTCTGATCAATTGTGACTAATTTTTAATCTTTTTTGAGTCATTAATGAGCCAAATAACTGGTCGTTTTTGAGTTATTTCCGAATCATATTATAGTCATTTTTGAGTATTTTCTGAGTAATATTTATGTTTGTTACAGACAAATACAATACAACAGAAAACAGTTTTTGATCTTCGACTGTGCGAAATATAACTACAAACTAAATTTATAAACAATCATATTTCAAACCCCTGGATGACCTATTTATGATTGGTATACATTTTGTTATTGTTTTTCAAATAAATCAGATTTTAAACATTAATTGGAATTATTTAGACTTAGTTTAGTGATTAGTTGCCCAACTATCTTCCGTAGAAGATAATTAAACACAGAAAATTATTATAATTAAAGCATAATATAATTTGAATTTCCTTGACAGAAAATCGACTTTATAAATATCACACAAATTCAAATACTTATACATTTAATTTTATAAACGAAATGAGAATTATATCAACTCATTTTAGGCCACACAAAAAGTTTTGCTAACTCTTCCAAACTAGTCTTTTCTGAGCCCCATTTCTAATCAGTTTTGACTCATTTTTAAATCGTTTTTGAGTTATTTTGAAGTGTAAGTGTTGCTGTTTTATTACAAACAAAATCAATTACATAAGGAACAATTTTAGATCTCCCAACTGCTTGAAATATGACCACAAAATAAGTTTTTAAAACCATCATATTTTAAACACCAGGATGATCAAGTTATGATTGCTATACATTTTGTTATTGTTTTTCAAATATTCAGTTTTCAATCATATATCGGGGTCATTTTCGAGTAATTTTTTAAGCGCTCAACTTATTAATCACTTTTAGGTCATCAAAAGGTCATCCAACAATCTTCCAAATGCTAGCTGGGGGCACTCTATAGAAATATTTATGCACTGAACGAAATATTTATGAAATTTTGAATTGGTGCTTGTTGAATAAAAAATGCATTAGAAATTAAAAAAAAATGTTTTAACTGTTTTTTCTCTGTTCAACAAACATTTATCAAATTTTCTCAAATAAATGAAAAAAATTATAAAAAAATATTTTTCTATGAAAAAATAGTTTTATTTAAAATAATATATAATTAATTTTAAAATGGTCTACAGAAATAACTAAAGGGAAACAAAAATAACTAAAAAGAAATTATTGTTAAAATATATGGATTTTAACAATCATAACGGCATTTAAAGTGCAATTCTAGCACTTTTTTCGTCGGCTTTTTAGCACTTTTTCGTCTTTTGCTAGAAATTTTTAGCATTAAAAGTGCATTTTTGGCATTTTTTCTTCTATTTTGCACTTTTTATAATTAAAGAACTTTAGAGTTTAATTTCTCTAGAGAACTGCAAAATTTAGTTTTGAGATGTTTTGTGAAATTTTAAGAAATTCTCACGAAAACTTTTTGCATATGTTTATTGTAATTTATAATTTACACTATAAATTAAACTAAGAAGTGAATTATTTTAAATATTATAATGCAATAATTGTAACAAATGTTTGAAAAAATAAGCTAAAAGAGTGTTGTTTTGTTAAGAATTTAGTGTCACTACAATGTAGTGACTACATGCTAAAAAGGCTAATATGTATCTTCCAAAAACATTTTTTTGGAAAAAAATCATTAAAATTTAAAATATGTATACAATAAAATAAAAATTAATATGATTTGTTTTAAAACATATGTATACAATAAAATAAAAATGTATGAACATGTAAAAACAGGTAAAAGTTCGGGAATGCCGAATCTTACATACGCACCAACACAACACGTTTTACCAAGATATGCTCATTTATTAGATTTATGCTTAAATTTTATTATCGTGTATCGGTTTTATTTCTTCTTAATGGTTTGGATCATGGACCGAGCTCTAAGAAGGATGTTTTAAAACAAATCATTTTTTCGAATGTATCATAATACTAAAATGTTTTAATAATTTATTGAGAATAAATTTATTTTCTGAAAGAGGATTTATATAGAGGTAAACTATGAACCTATGAAACTTGATGATGATTTTCATCGCTATACATAATTTTAAGAAAGTTATTTATGGACGCTTGAATATAATATAGACCGATTCTTATGGAATTTGATAGAGACATTTAAGATCCTATAAAACTTATTAAGGTTATATTTAATTTTGCATCATCCTTCAGGAGTGCTGTTAAATTTGGAGAAAATGAATACCGATTTTGGGGTGCTTGCGCTACTTTTGTTAACCTAACAATCAACTCAGAAAAAAAGATTCAATATAACCAGTTCTTTTTATTCTTACCAAATTTTTGAAATTTATTTTTGTTATTTTTTTTTTTAATTTCGAAAATATTATTGACAAATTATAACCCTCATAATTCATCTGTTACATTAACATTTATATTGTTTCCTAAAAGCTCTTGGAAGTATGAGTAATAAACCTGACATCTATTCACCATGATTTAAGATTATTTCAACTGAATTTTCAATATTTTTGCGATAAGAATACCTTTGCTAAAATGTTGTTAATAAGACCCATAACATTGTTTATATAAAAAATAACTAAAACTATAAATATTAAATTTTTTCTTCCGAATTTTACCCTTTTTTAGCATTTTTTTCTTTGCTGATTTGACGTCCTAGATTTTTCAAATACATACTTTTTCTGGTCTTAGACGTCCTAAACAAAGAAAACCATATAGGTTTTATATCCTAAACAAAATCGTTGTTACCTAGTGTTATTAGTTATTTAATATACATATATATGTATATACTTTATGAGCCCCACTTCTGATCAATTGTGACTAATTTTTAATCTTTTTTGAGTCATTAATGAGCCAAATAACTGGTCGTTTTTGAGTTATTTCCGAATCATATTATAGTCATTTTTGGGTATTTTCTGAGTAATATTTATGTTTGTTACAGACAAATACAATACAACAGAAAACAGTTTTTGATCTTCGACTGTGCGAAATATAACTACAAACTAAATTTATAAACAATCATATTTCAAACCCCTGGATGACCTATTTATGATTGGTATACATTTTGTTATTGTTTTTCAAATAAATCAGATTTTAAACATTAATTGGAATTATTTAGACTTAGTTTAGTGATTAGTTGCCCAACTATCACAGAAAATTATTATAATTAAAGCATAATATAATTTGAATTTCCTTGACAGAAAATCGACTTTATAAATATCACACAAATTCAAATACTTATACATTTAATTTTATAAACGAAATGAGAATTATATCAACTCATTTTAGGCCACACAAAATGTTTTGCTAACTCTTCCAAAATAGTCTTTTCTGAGCCCCATTTCTAATCAGTTTTGACTCATTTTTAAATCGTTTTTGAGTTATTTTGAAGTGTAAGTGTTGCTGTTTTATTACAAACAAAATCAATTACATAAGGAACAATTTTAGATCTCCCAACTGCTTGAAATATGACCACAAAATAAGTTTTTAAAACCATCATATTTTAAACACCAGGATGATCAAGTTATGATTGCTATACATTTTGTTATTGTTTTTCAAATATTCAGTTTTCAATCATATATCGGGGTCATTTTCGAGTAATTTTTTAAGCGCTCAACTTATTAATCACTTTTAGGTCATCAAAAGGTCATCCAACAATCTTCCAAATGCTAGCTGGGGGCACTCTATAGAAATATTTATGCACTGAACGAAATATTTATGAAATTTTGAATTGGTGCTTGTTGAATAAAAAATGCATTAGAAATTAAAAAAAAATGTTTTAACTGTTTTTTCTCTGTTCAACAAACATTTATCAAATTTTCTCAAATAAATGAAAAAAATTAGAAAAAAATATTTTTCTATGAAAAAATAGTTTTATTTAAAATAATATATAATTAACTTTAAAATGGTCTACAGAAATAACTAAAGGGAAACAAAAATAACTAAAAGAAATTATTGTTAAAATATATGGATTTTAACAATCATAACGGCATTTAAAGTGCAATTCTAGCACTTTTTTCGTCGGCTTTTTAGCACTTTTTCGTCTTTTGCTAGAAACTTTTAGCATTAAAAGTGCATTTTTGGCATTTTTTCTTCTATTTTGCACTTTTATAATTAAAGAACTTTAGAGTTTAATTTCTCTAGAGAACTGCAAAATTTAGTTTTGAGATGTTTTGTGAAATTTTAAGAAATTCTCACGAAAACTTTTTGCATATGTTTATTGTAATTTATAATTTACACTATAAATTAAACTAAGAAGTGAATTATTTTAAATATTATAATGCAATAATTGTAACAAATGTTTGAAAAAATAAGCTAAAAGAGTGTTGTTTTGTTAAGAATTTAGTGTCACTACAATGTAGTGACTACATGCTAAAAAGGCTAATATGTATCTTCCAAAAACATTTTTTTGGAAAAAAATCATTAAAATTTAAAATATGTATACAATAAAATAAAAATTAATATGATTTGTTTTAAAACATATGTATACAATAAAATAAAAATGTATGAACATGTAAAAACAGGTAAAAGTTCGGGAATGCCGAATCTTACATACGCACCAACACAACACGTTTTACCAAGATATGCTCATTTATTAGATTTATGCTTAAATTTTATTATCGTGTATCGGTTTTATTTCTTCTTAATGGTTTGGATCATGGACCGAGCTCTAAGAAGGATGTTTTAAAACAAATCATTTTTTCGAATGTATTATAATACTAAAATGTTTTAATAATTTATTGAGAATAAATTTATTTTCTGAAAGAGGATTTATATAGAGGTAAACTATGAACCTATGAAACTTGATGATGATTTTCATCGCTATACATAATTTTAAGAAAGTTATTTATGGACGCTTGAATATAATATAGACCGATTCTTATGGAATTTGATAGAGACATTTAAGATCCTATAGAACTTATTAAGGTTATATTTAATTTTGCATCATCCTTCAGGAGTGCTGTTAAATTTGGAGAAAATGAATACCGATTTTGGGGTGCTTGCGCTACTTTTGTTAACCTAACAATCAACTCAGAAAAAAAGATTCAATATAACCAGTTCTTTTTATTCTTACCAAATTTTTGAAATTTATTTTTGTTATTTTTTTTTTTAATTTCGAAAATATTATTGACAAATTATAACCCTCATAATTCATCTGTTACATTAACATTTATATTGTTTCCTAAAAGCTCTTGGAAGTATGAGTAATAAACCTGACATCTATTCACCATGATTTAAGATTATTTCAACTGAATTTTCAATATTTTTGCGATAAGAATACCTTTGCTAAAATGTTGTTAATAAGACCCATAACATTGTTTATATAAAAAATAACTAAAACTATAAATATTAAATTTTTTCTTCCGAATTTTACCCTTTTTTAGCATTTTTTTCTTTGCTGATTTGACGTCCTAGATTTTTCAAATACATACTTTTTCTGGTCTTAGACGTCCTAAACAAAGAAAACCATATAGGTTTTATATCCTAAACAAAATCGTTGTTACCTAGTGTTATTAGTTATTTAATATACATATATATGTATATACTTATTCTTAGGGGCATTAAAAAAATTTTCGAACACGTTTTGTACCTTACCCTTTCCGATAATAAAACTTGGTACACACATTCTTTGTATCAATACGAAGTTTAAAGTTCTCCAAAATTTCCAAATTCATTACGGTTTCGATTTTATCAAGGTTCAAAGTTCAAATTTGTTAAGATTTTTTTTCAACAAGCATTAAATTTGACATCGTATATTTTCTAAAATCTTTGTCGTTTTAGTTCCTAATTAAAACCTATGTCTTGCAGTGTGAAAATATTTTATTTAAAATATTTCTGTTTTAACGTAAGGATGATGACATCAAACAATGTCCTTTAGTTAAGATCGCTTATAGTGTTTTCAATAAAATATAAAAATTTGAGAACGGGACAATGAGGGGATCTCAAGTAAATTAACTTTTAGTAAAATAATCCATATCATTTCTATACAAATTTAAAAAAATTTTAATTTTTTTGTTCATAAACAATTACATTTTTGTTTAAAATTTTTAAATTTATTTTTGTGTTCATCAAAAAATAAAACTTTAAATTTTTAAATATATTGAATATTATCAAACTACAAGAAATAGTCTTTAATTGGGAACTAAAACGATTAATATCGGATAAACGTTTAGAAAACATTTAATGCTTGTTGAAAAAATCCAAAAATATGAAGAATATGTGTACCGAATTTCATCGAAATCTCGTTGAATTATGTGAAAAATTGCGACCTGTACATTATACCTGGACAGCCAGCCGCACAGACGGGTAGACATGGCTTAATGAACTTTTAAAAACTTGATTCGAATTTAGCACTTTTTTCAAGGAATTTGCACATTTGTGACCGTCATTTTGCACTTTATTCTGAGGGAGTTCTGGCAACACTGGAGCTTATGTACGTATCAGGGTTGGCAAAATTGGTATAATTGTACTTTTTTTGGTACAATTTAATCCTCAAAAGTACAATGGTACACCAATGACCCATTTTGTAAAATTTGAAATTCATTTTCTTACTGAAATAATTTTGAATAGACTTTTAAAGTAAATTTCAGTATACTTTGGCGTAGTCTAATGAATTTTCTATGGTCTGGTCTATAAATTAGTCTAGGGACTAGTCCATGAAGTAGCCTTTGCGTTAATTACCGACTATCCTATTATGTAGTATTTAGAGTATAGTCTATAGGCTATTATATTATCTAGTTTATAGACATCTCTATGTATTTGACTTTGGACTAATATATAACATTATAATCTATAGACTAGTATATTGTTTAGTCTATAGAGTAGTCTATTATCTAGTTTAGTTTTATTGTGTAGTCCATGGAGAGTCTATAGACTCCCTATTAGTCTATGGACCAATCTGGTGACAAAATGGACTTGTTTATTTACTAGTCTAATGACTAATCTAGCCCATAGATACAGATGAACTGTTAATTTTGAGAGTACTTCATATTGATATATAATTTAATACCATTTTCAATACCAAACAAACCTTACCTATAAAAAATATTTGTGTGAAATTTCAACCCTCTAGCTCTTTCCATTCGGACTCTATCGTGCTTTCAACAGACAGACAGACAGACGGACGGACAGACATGGCTAGATCGTCTTAGAATTTAATGAGGACTCAGAATATATATACTTTTGTGGGTCTATGACCAATATTTCGATGTGTTACAAACGGAATGACAAAATCAATATACCCCCCATCTTTTTTGATGGTGGGTATAAAAAAAAATACAACAAATGGAATCAAAAAAGTACAATTGTTAATGCTGTTTTGTACAATTTGAAAATTCTATTTGTGGTACGTGTGAAAACAAAAGCAAGAGAGCTCATTTGAGAGCTCGTTGCGTTTCGCTGGTATATAATATTGTTCACACAAATTGATAATGCAACTAGTTAAATACGGTTAAAGTGATTTTCGGGGCAGGACCTAGTATGGGAGATATTACCAATTATAGTCCGATCGTAAAAAATTCTTTAAGTAACATTTCTGTACGATATAGAGCTATGGCCAAATATGGACCGATCGTTGAAAAAATTTCACAGTAATATTTCTGTATATAAGAGCAATAATTGCACCAAATTTTGAAATGAATATCATTAATTGGTAATGAGTTATGTACGTTTAAATGATTTTTTGAATTTTGAATGAATATCATTATTTGATAATGAGTTATGTACGTTTAAATGATTTTTTTAAAGGGGACCTTATATGGGAGATATGACCAATTATGGACCGATCCTGAAATTTTTTGTTTGGATGAATTCTACTGACATGAAACTTTAATTTGTAAAATTTTATAAAAATATCGACATTCAAACTGAAGTTATTAACAAAAAACTAATTTTCCGGGAATATGTACATTTGTATGGGAGGTGTAAGAAATTGTGGACCGATTCCGCCAATTTTCAACATGAATAAAGCACTTGTATAGAAACAAATGTGTGATTTTCATGGAGTTGTATTGCACAGTTTTTGTAAAATTTACATTAGAATATGTGAAAAAAGCTTAATTTTTTCGGAGTTTTTTTCAAATTTTGATTCCTAAGCTTTTTCGATGTGAACCGATTTTGCTCTTTTCCAATATCAAACTGCCTAGGACAATAATAGATATTTTGGGTGAATTTGGGCGAATTTCGTTAATTTCTGTTGATTCGTGTTATTCATGCACGCAATATGAATTTCTCAGCAGCAAAACAATCTAAACACAAAACATAAACAATTTAGTTTAGTTGCCTCTTTATGAAATTATACACAGAAAATATTTTGAAAAACCTTTACAAATAAATGTTTATATGAATGATTTTTATAGATACACACATTAATATATAAAACAACAAATACAACAATACAATCAATGTATAAACCCATGCATCAATACATTAAAACATATGAATGTACATAAATACATCAAACCCTTGCATCAAAATATGCATCAATACATACTTTCAGTACCACATACATACATCGACACATTCATTCCTTCTATTATTCATTTATAATACAAATGATATGAATAACACAAATAAGTACAAACAAACAGTCTGTTTTATATATATATATATATATGTATGTATATAGGGTAGGATTGTTATCTTTCTTATAAAAAGACAGATATTTAAGGAACCAAATAACAAACATGTTTTATGGGAACCTAAATCTCTTTGTAAAAATGTCTAAACTTTAGACAGTTATGAGCGTTAAAGTCATTTTCTGAAGGGGACCTTATATGGCGGGTCAATTATGGACCGATCTTTATAAAATTTTACAAAGAGATTTACGTTCATATAAAACATGTTTATGCCGAATTT
Organism: Lucilia sericata; assembly: GCF_015586225.1. Classification (NCBI taxonomy): domain Eukaryota; kingdom Metazoa; phylum Arthropoda; class Insecta; order Diptera; family Calliphoridae; genus Lucilia; species Lucilia sericata. Next base: position 186,988 of record NW_023994643.1, read on the forward strand.
TACCGCTATATATGCTTCCTTTAAATCTACTCTAAAATCGTTATATGCGAAAGAGAGGGAAATAGTGTCGCAAGGATCCTGCTCTGCACTCCTGCACTTTTTCATTTCTTATACCCTACACCACCATAGTGGGGAGGGTATTATAAGTTTGTGCTGATGTTTGTAACGCACAAAAATATTGGTCCTACACCCACCTTAAAGTATACCGATCGACTCAGAATTACTTTCTGAGTCGAATTTTCAAGATATTTTTCAAGATATGAAATTTGAACCATACGTGTTTTTCGGCCCAACGACGAAACCTATTGAAAATGGTGGAAATCTGTCCATTATTTCACCTAGCCCCCATACAATTATAATTGAGTTTATAATTATATTAAATATCGTAGTATCTCTACAAAAATCTGCAAAACTTAGTTCTATATACGTCTTAATAATACTACCGATTTTCGTAATTATCGGACTTTATTTGAACCTATCCCCCATACAAAGTCCCCTTCAGAAAGTGACTTGAAGGTCAATAATTCACTAATAAGCACTAGTATCACGATGAAATCCAGCATACATAACTCCAATGTAAACGTAAAGCCATGTACCAAAATTTATAAGGATAGGCCCATATTTACCCTTGCCCCCATATAACATCTCTTTTAGAAAATCACTTTTTTCAACAAATTGTTAAAATTAATTCGGAAGTAAGGTAAACAACTTAAATGCTTTGCTATTAAAAATAATCCACATTTTTAACATACTCAGTGGTGTAGGGTATCATATGATCGGCTATGCTCGACTATATTTTCCTACTTGTTTATATTTGTTATAGTTACATATTGTTTGTTATCTTAACCTTAATCAATCATAGAGTTTGAAAACCCTTGTATGGCACTGTATTAATAAAGATTCTAAATGATAATAATCTGCTAATACATTTGTTATACAGTGCATTTTATATTTATTGTACTGTATCATAAGAAAGCTGCAAGAATTTGATAGTGAAAATTCAAAATATAGCACTATTTTGATTGGTAATAATTCAAAGGTAATAGAATTTGCTAAGACTTATTCACAATTATACATACATTAAGCTGAATCGACTACGTTATATTAATAGCGTTACCAACTTACTGGTAAAATTAGTTAACATAACAAAGCCAACAACCATTTCGAGAAGTGGCAGCCTTGTTTATCACAAAAACCAGATCAAAGTGGCCCGCTCTGTATTTTTGACAGTTGGCTTATTTTAACGTTTAGTTTGTTTTTATACCCCCCACTAGTGCTGTTAAAGTATTGAGTAGTGGGTATCGAGTATCGAGTATTTGCCGTATTTTTTGGGTACTCAATACTAAAAAGTAGTTACTCAATACTTTCAGACTTGTATATGTATTTAACTTATTTAAATTTAACGGCTATGATGTCGAAAAATACAGCTCTATAGACCATATCATTATTAGAAATGCAACTCTTAGCAATATCAAATCAATGTAAAAATAATTTAAACACTGCAATAATAGTTAAAAAGTTACAAATATTTATCGACGCTATCTAAAAAAATAAAATGTCTCAAAAGAGGTGTGATGTCTGGTCTAACTTTACTTAAAAAAGGGAAAAATTCCTCGTTTTTAATTTAAAATAAAACCGTTAAAAGTATCGAGTAGTATTGAGTACCCAAACGAAAAGTATTGAGTAGTATTGAGTAATCAAAAGTAGTAGAATATTACAGCACTACCCCCCACCACCATCAGTGGTGATAGAGGGTATATATAACTTTGTCATTCCGTGTGTAACACCAAGAAATATTCATCTGAGACCCAACAAAGTATATATATTCTTGGACCTTATGAAATTCTGAGTCGATTTAGCTATGTCCGTCTGTCCGAAGCAACAAAAATTAACGAAATTCACCCAAAATATTTATTATTGTCCTAGGCAGTTTGGTATTGAAAATGAGTAAAATTGGTTCACACCGGGAAAAGTTATGAATCAAAATTTGACACAACCTCGAAAAAATAAGCATTTTTAAACATTCTGATGTAATTTTCTCGAAAACTATGAAAGATAATTCCATGAAAATCTGCATACATTCGTTTCTACACAAGAGCTTGACTCCTGCTGAAAACTGCCAGAATCGGTCCGTAATTTCATATACCTCCCATACAATAGTACATATTCCCGGAAAATGGGTTTCTTTGTTAATAACTTCCTTCACAATGTCGAAATCTTTACAAAATTTTACAAATTAAAATTTTATGTCAATAGAATTCAATCAGAGAAGAATTTTCTTGATCGGTTCATAATTGGACATAGCTCCCATACAAGGTCCCCTCCCGAAAATAACTTAAACGCAAATAAGTCATTACTAAATTAAGATATCTATATAAAATTTGGTACAAGTATTGCTCTCACATACAGAAGTATTACTAAATTAAGATATCTATATAAAATTTGGTACAAGTATTGCTCACATATACAGAAATATGTGGAATTTTTTTCCGATCGGTCCATAATTGGTCAAAGCTTCCATACAAGGTCCCATTCAGAAAAACACTTAAAGGCACATAACTCATTACCAAATATTGATATCCATACATTTAGCAAAAATATGGCTCTTACATACATAAATTACACTATAAAATTGTTTTACGATCGGTCCATATTTGGTCATAGCTCTCATACTAGGTCCCCTCCAGAAAATCACTTAAATGGACAATATTCATTACCAAATAATGATATAGATACAGAATTTTGAAATTTTGTTTTTATATACACAATTGGTCATAGCTCCCATACAAGGTCCTCTTACAAAAATCTCTTAACTGCACATTACTCATTACCAAATAAAGCAATTGATACAAAAATTCTATTTCAAGATTTTTGCACGATCGGTTCATAACACACATTACTTATTACTAAATTACGATATAGATACAAAATTTGACTGAAATATAGCTTTCATGTCCAGAAATTTTGTTTAAAGAATTTTTTACGATCGGTCTATAATTGGTTATATCTCCCATACTAGGTCCTGCCCCTAAACCCGTATTTAACTAGTTGCATTATCAATTTGTGTAAAATCTTAAATCTTTCACACACATGCATACATGCAAATTAATAAAAATCTCCAAGCGTTTGTAATGTTCAATAAATCTTGGAATTGTAATAGATTTGAGCTGTTTGAATCTAGGGATTTTTCTATTTAAGACATGAGAAAACTTATTTCTACAAATATTTGATCAATGAGAAAATTATTAATATAAAAGTAGCTAGTGGAGGGTATTTAAGATTCGGCTCAGCCGAATATAGCACTCTAACTTGTTTTACAAGCAATGTTTCACTTATTTACATTATTTTATCAGTAAGAGTGCTATAAGCGGCTGTGCGGAATCTTACATACACAGAAAAAAATAAATTTACGATTCAATACAAGAATTCACCAAACTAAATGTACAATGGCTTAAAATCGTACGTATCACGAAAATGATATATATAGTAAACAGATTCGCACAGAATTAATTGAAAAAAAAATAATTTTTTCTCAATAAAAAAAATATGCTATTATTTGGGTATAAACTAAATAAGAATTATATCAATTCATTTTCGTACATTCCAAAAGTTGTTTTGTTGTTGTATTGCATATGCAGACATAAAAATATAACTTAAACAAAAACATTTATTGAACCAAATAAAAATATTTATAAAAATAGAAATTAAATTTAAACAAGCGATTGTTAGGGAAAAAAATTGGTTGTATTTTTTTCTGTGTACTCTTCACCATAGTATTTTTAATTATTTTAAAGAGTTTTCTAACAGGGTGCTAATACATTAAATTTGTTAGTGGATAGGTATAACAGTTAATATTTCTTTCTGCGCTAAAGGTGTTATCACACGACGCACAGTGGGGCAGAATGGACCTTTTTTGGAAATAAATCTGGCATTTCTAAACCGCTAGTCTGATCCAGATAAAATTTGACACGGACGTAGCCAGGGAGTATTCGACATGTAACATTTTTAAACGCGTGCCATTTTTTGGTTTCCCATCCGATATCAAAGATTTTTATAGTTTTGGAAAGCGCTCAGCTAGGTAAATGCTTGTATGTGCTATTTACCTTTTTTAAAATTTGAAAATTGAAATTTAAAAATTTGCCTTTACCTTGGTCCACTCTTTTCCAAATATAGGACGAAATTTTGAACCAAATGGATTTATTTTATTTTTTTCGTTAGTTAGACAACTAAATTCCCAAAAACATAACAAAAATTTCAGGGCAATAGCATATATTGACCCAAAAATAAACGATTTTCAATTTAAAAATTCAAAAAATGGTAGGTTTTTGCAATTTTTTGGAGCGAAAAGTTCCTACACTCTTTTTTTATTAAAAACAAACTTCCTTTAAAAACATATAACAATTTGTGTTTTGACTAAAGGCATCTTTATGGGAAGTATCTTGGTATAATACTTATGTATTATTTTTGGAATATCTCGCTCCAACGCCCTTCCGAATTTGACCCATTTTTTATGAAAATTTCAATTTTGGGCCACACGTTCTATAATCCCAAAGAAAACTGAAAGCAGTTTTGAAAGCCTTGATGTGTTAACTATTTATCCCCAAAGTATTTTCTGAGCCCAGAGAGAAATGTGGATCCTATGGATAAAATTTTAAAAATACCATTTATAGGATTTTAGTTCCAATTTTTGGGAATTGCGGAATTTCCTTTCGACAAAATTTTTTACACTTTATTACAGTGGGACCTCGATTTTCCGTCATGTTCGGGACCGGAGGCATTCTGTATAATCGATTTTCTCGGTTAATTGAGTGCCAATTTTGGCTGGTTTTTTAATAGATATTTTTGTTAATTAATATATGAATATGTACATATTTATATAAAAAGTCCATATCACTTAATATAATTTTTTTTATTAATCATTATAAGTTCCACATATGCATAATGAAATTACTAAATGATAGTACCCTCATTACGGCAACAAAACTTATGCCGAGTTATCTAAAAACTAGATAGTAAAATGGGTTTTAATAAAAAAAGAGCTTGCTGGTGGAGGGTATTTAAGAATCGGCTTAGCCGAATATAGCACTCCAACTTGTTTTCGAATTATTTTACAATTCTTTTTATACCCTCCACAATCATCAGTGGTGATAGAGGGTATACATAAGTTTGTCATTTCGTGTGTAACACCAAGAAATATTCATCTGAGATCCAACATAATATATATATTCTGCGTCCTTATGAAATTCTGAGTTGATGTCCGTCTGTTTGTCTAGATAAAACACGCTCACGTTAAAACTAAGCAAATGAAATCAACCAAATTCACTGAGAATATTTATTGTTTTCCTAAGCAATTTGGTATTGAAAATCAGCAAAATCGGTTTCTAACTTAAAAAGTTCTGAGTAAAAATTTCAGACCACCTCGAAAAAATACGGTTTTTTCCTAGTAGTTTTTTCTTGAGTAGTTTTCTCAGAAACTACCGAAGATATTTCGATGAATTTTGTTACAAATAATTTTTTCCATCTTGTAATGAATAGCTTTGGGTACATTTTGTTGTTGTCTCTGCATATGTAACTAACGTCATATAAGTATCAGTATATTTTTGTTCATAATACTTATATTCATAATAAGGATAAATTATAATACAATTCCATTTTATTAAGAGTTATTCGGTAAACTTTTCCAGTATCCATCTCCCAATGAGCATTCATATAAATGTTCTTTAACCCTAGCTCTAGCACTATTTACAAATGTAAATATTTTATAATGTATTTCCCGTAAGCAAGCGTATTTGTGCCAGAGCTAGGGTTAAGTATCGTCCTGATTTATCTAGATTGATTTTCTTAATATAGGAAAGGTACTATAATAAATTAGTTAAAAATTAAACAAAAACAGAAAAAAGCTTTATTTAACATAGCTATCTGCCAATAATAGTAACTCGATGTCAGTGCTGATTATGATTCTGTTAGTTGTGTGGTGAAGTTTTTATCTTTAAGCTGGTAAGGCAGATTTTGACAATAAAATTAACGAAAACTCGAAGTTAGGATTGTCATGAACTCTTGTATCTTCATAAAAGGAAACACAACTTTCTTTCCTATTTTTGCTTTTGAAGACTGCAGACCACAAACCCTTGGTGAAATCTAATTGGTAATTTTTAAAGGAAGCCATATTTAATTAGACCTCATTATAAACCAATTATATAATTGATTTTTTATAGATTTTGATTTTATTAAACAAACTGCATAAGGTTTGCATGAGACTCTTTTACTTCACGTGTAATTACTCCAACTTGCATGGCATTCCTTTCATTGAAATATTTGCAATAAATTTATAGGCAATATAAATAGATCACTGGGTTATATAATCTGTGACGTTGAGTCTATTTACAGGATTTCCATTACAAGTGTAAATAAGAGAAAATAATTGTAAGTATCGTTGATGAGCAGGGATATGTCTATGGGAGTTGCTCTGCATTTTTCCAAATTTTGTAGTTACAGATTTAACATTATTATTCTTCTTATTTCACATTAGGCAGTTGATTATTCCCAGAGAGAAAGCTCGATTACATTTATTCCTATATTCAGCCACGCAGGAAGATACAATACTTGGAGATTTTAATTTAATATTCGATAAGCATTGTGAAAATGTATATAAAAAAAATATAATAATAAGTTAGTAAGTGAAAAAAAAAAAAATTTAAATGGTGTTGCACAGGAGACGAAATTTTAAATAAGTATAAAGGAAAGTAAAAAATTTAAGAATATCCAAAAAATATAAAAAATACGCAAACTGAAAAAGAAAAGTAAAATAATAAAAATCGGTTCATGATAGTGTTATTGAGGTTGTGTAAAAAAAACAAAAAAATATTAAAAACAAAACTCATAAAAAAACATATATAAAGTTTTGTTACAAAACAAATCAAATTCAAATTCATTTTTAAAAGAAATTTTAAAAAATCTTAAATTTGGTGTTTGTGAAAAAAAAAAACAAAAAAAAAAACGTTTAACAAAAAAAAAAAAAAACAGAATAAGAAAACAAGTAGGAAATTATAGTCGTTCGAGGCCGACCTTATAATACCATACACATGTTACAAACAAAAAAAATGTGATTTAGTTTTCATAATAAAGCATTAAAGTTGAATTGTACCTTGCCTCAGATATACTTAAGCCATTTATTGTTGTATAAAATTGTGGACATTTAAGTTAAATTTTGAAGGGGGCTTTGTATAGGGGCTATGGTCAAATGAGACCCTATAATTATAAAATTCATGAGAGTCATAATGGCTAGAACTTGGTTTTGCAGCTTTTTGTCGAGACACGATTACATTAAACATAATTATGAACCTGAAAGTCCTATTCGTCGGGTTCAGTTGTATGGGGCTAGGTGAAATCATGAACCGATTTCAACCATTTTCAATAGGCTTCGTCTCCGGTACCATAAAAGATCATGTGCCAAATTTCGTTGAAATATAATCAAAATTGCGACATGTAGTTTGATTACAAGGTTTACAAGCTATATTCAGGGATTCAGTTATATGGGGGCTAGGTTAAATAATGGACCGATGTTAACCATTTTCAATAGGCTTCGTCTCCGATACCGTAGAAGATCATGTGCCAAATTTCATTGAATTATAATCAAAATTGCGACCTGTAGTTTGATTACAAGGTTTACAAGCCCTGTTCAGGGTTTCAGTTGTATGGGGGCTAGGTGAAATACTGGACCGATCTTAACCATTTTCAATAGACTTCGTCCCTGGGACAATAGAAGATCGTGCACCAAATTTCATTGAATTATCTTCAAAATTGCAACCTGTAGTTTGATTACAAGGTTTACATGGACGGACAGACGGGCGGACATAGCTAAATCGACTCAGGAAATGATTCTAAGCCGATTGGTATACTTTAAGGTGGGTATAGGACCAATATTATTGAGCGTTACAAACATCAGCACAAACCCAATATACCCTTCCCACTAAAGTGGTGTAGGGTATAAAAATCTGAATAAAACTGAAAAAGCAATCAGAATAGAAAAACAACGAGCGAGAAAGATAAAACAAAACAATTAAGTATACACTCTCTCCCCTCTGAAAAACCAGCCCCGTTGGAAGGCCTTTCAATTCAGCTGAAGAACAAGTAAGTGATCAATATCAATGGTGTTTACAGAATAATTTGTTTATATCTTATCACAAAAGATGTTGAAGTTATTTGAAACCCCAACAAACATTTTTATATTTTCAAACCTAATGTAATTTTTTTTATTAATTTGAAGTTAATTTTCATAATTTTGGGCTCTTAATTTAATAAAATAATAATATTAAAAACATCTCTGTTCTCAAAATTTAATAACAATAATTTTAATGTCCAAATTTTACAAACATACCCCGATACAACATTTTTTGCAATAAAATATAAACAGATATTTATGTAAATTAATTATTTTGTTCAGCAAACACCAATTTCTTTGGACAGAATCAATCAAAATAACACTATCATAAGTATTAAAAGCGAATTTCGGGAATACTAATCGAAGTTATATCGGTGATTCCTTTCGTAAATATGCAATATCAATTAAATTATTTTTTTTTTTTTGTTAAATGTATATTATGTATAATTTTATTTTTATTTAGTTAAAATAATAATGAATTTTTGAAGAATTTGTGGATATAGCGTTAAGATTGACATGGTGTAAATAAATGAACTAAATTTTGTTATTGACAATGTGCTAAAACTTCAACTTCGTTTTCCTTAGGAATAACATCTATTAGCTTTAGGAACATGGTAGGGAGGGTTTTGAAGCTAGGAACATGTCACCCGTTCGTAGTAGAAACATTTAGGCTACAGGTTAACATTTAAATTACCCCTTCACAATAATTTGTTTTCCTTTTAATATCAAAAAGTTCATATTAGAAATTCTGCTGGTTGATTCGTTGCTTGAAGAATTAGAGGGACTCTGACAATAAACTGATATGATACTAACAGATATGGTGAGGCTAAATTGAACCTACACCCCTAGTGAAGCTAGCCAATTGCATGGGTCCCCGTAGCTTGCACTATATCTTCGGTCATTTGTTTCAAGGATTGTGGTACATATCATTACAAAATGGAGCCCAACGTGGGGCCTGTAAATGTCGATGGTTTATGTGTTCTAGGATGGATAATTTCGTCGAGATTGCAGGTTTCATATTAGGGAGAATATTTATCGTACGTAGATATCAGTAGGTCCACAATTGGTCATAGCTCCAATATAAGGTCCACATTCGAAAATCACCTAAACGCACATATTTTATTGATAAATAAAGCTATTGAGATTAAATTCGAGTTGAATATGTTTTGTGCACATTAATTGTTATAACTTTAGGTATAGCTTAGAGATATGAAGATAAAAAATACTTAAATTAATGTATCTTGGAAACTAAAACAGCTGGTGTCTCAAATTTTGTGAAAGTCACTGTAGTAAGTATTCATATTATTATTTAGAGCAAATGACCAAGATCTGCAACGTGAAATGGGTTACAATCCACAAGATTTAGAGAATTTAGTGGCAGACATTTTACCGCATCTACAACCAGGGCAGAGAATGGCATACAATACAATAATGTCAACAATTACAAACCAAAAAGGTTATATTGATGCGCCAGGAGGAACCGGAAAAACCTTTCTCATCTCATTGATTTTAGCTTAAGTTCGATCACAAAAGAATATTGCTTTTAGATGGAGGCAGAACTGCGCATTCTGTACTCAAATTACCATTGAAAACTCAATTTTCTAAAGATTATGCATTTAATGATAAGAAAAACAAGTTAGAGTGCTATATTCGGCTGTGCAGAATCTTAAATACCCTCCACCAGCAAGCTACTGTTTATTAAAACCCATTTAACTATCGAATTTTTAGATAACTTGTCAAAATTGTTGTTTCCGTAGTGAGGGTACTAATATTTATGCATATGTGGAACTAATTTTGATTAGGTTCATAAAATTTTATATTAATAAGCCACTTGTAAACATTTTAATATAATGATTTATCTATACACAAACGTACTCATGTCGAATTTTATCTGGATATAATCATTTAATAATGAATTAAGTGATTTTCAGAAGTAAAATTCCGTATAACGATTTATATATACAAAATACACATTTATGTCGAATTTTATCCCGCTGCACAGTGGGGCAGAATGGAAATTTTTTGGAAATAAATCTGGCATTTCTAAACGGCTGATCCGATCGGGATAAAATTTGGCGTGAGCGTAGCCAAGGAGTATTCGAGTTTAAGTTTTGAAGATGAACCCTGCAGATGCCCCAGGGACGGCGCTGTGGCGGCTCAAAGTAGGGTACCTACGACATGTAAAATTTTTAAACTCGTGCCATTTTTTTGTTTTTCACACAAATACAAAGATTTTTATACTTTGTGAAAGCGCTCGACGAGATCTTGAAAAAACATGCTTGGACATACTACTTATCTCTTATAATATCCGAGTTATAGGCATTTAAAAATTTAGTGATACAAAATTTACCATACCTTGGTCCGCCTTTTTTTGAATACCGGGCGTAATTTTGGACCAAATGGACTCAATTTTTTCTTGTTAGTTAGACAACAAAATTTCCAATAATATACAAAAAATTTCAGATCAATATTGTTTACAGATCCAAAACTATACGTTTTTTAATTTAAAAATTCAAAAAATTTTAGATTTTTGGCGTTTTTTTTGCCAAAAATGTGTCTTAACTCTTTTATTAATAAAATAAAATTTTCTTTAAGAACATATAACAATTTTATAGTTTTCCAAAGGGGAACGCAGAACGCTTTGGCGTAAAAAACTTGTCCTATTTTTTGAAAATGTTGCCACTGCGTCCTTCCGAATATGACCTATTTTTTATCCAAACTTCAACTTTGGGCGACATGTTCTAAAATCCCAAAGCTGGGATCAGAAAACTGAAAGCAGTTTTGGAAACCTCAATATGTTTTCTATTTACTCCAAAAGTATTTTCCCAGCCCTGAAAGAAATGTGGACCCTATGGGCAAAAAAGTAAAAAATCCCATTTTTGGGATTTTCATTCCTATTTTTGGGAATTGCGGGATGCCCTTTGACCTTTTCAACTTTTTTTTGCATATTCTTATTTGAAATGACAAATTTAACAAGCGTTGAAAATTTCATTGAGTTTTGTTCATAAATAAAGATTTTGTCATATATTACATATTTGTTTAATTTCTAAAACTATGATTTATATCAAAATTTTAATAGGATCGCAGATAGCTACAACAATTTAGTCCATATTTATCCCTTAATATCATTTTTTAGTTAGATATGGAAATTCTCGACCCTTTACAAAAAATTTCAAGCAAATATCTCAATTAAATTCAAAAATATGTTCATTTAAACCTGTGTCCTTTAATTTCATCTTTTTCATATTTTAGTATTAAGTATGACAGAACATATTTAAATCTTATATTTACCTATTTTCTATTTGTTTGCTTATCCTTATAATTGAAAGGGTCTATTATGCTTAAATTTTCAAAAATTTATAACTATTTTTTACCTAAATTTTTTCGACAGATCATTTCGTTCTGTTTCGTTTATGATCATGTAGGTAAAAATATACAGGTAATGATAATTTCGATTCATTCACTAATAAGAAATATCAATGACTGAATTACAGGTTATAGTAATATAGTCCTAAATGTTAATAGGTAGACAATTCGTAATTTTTTACTTTGGAATACCTGTATCGGAAATGACAAGAATTGGTATATAAGTAAACTTCTCAGATTTTAAGTACCATATTTAATAAATCTACAATGAAGATTACATTAAAGTACGAAGAGAGAGTATATCTTCAAAAGGGCCAGAAAGAATTGAAGACATTTCAAATTATATAAAAACTACATATAGTAGAAAAGTAGACAAAACAGGCATATCAAAAATTGAAAACTTTTTGATGTAAAAAGTAAGTCTGTGGATGGAAATCAAGAGAAATTTCGATTAAAATTTTGTAGTTGGATGGAAACTACTACGGAAATCTCAACTTACAACACATCAACAGGAGCGCCTTGCAAGTCATACGAAGACTTATGTTCAAGGTCAAAAAAAAAAAAGGGTCACACAAAAACTTTTTTGAATCTCAAGTGAGGATATTGCTGATACATTTAACGAAATGCTGAAAAAGGAAAACCAACCTATGGATGTCGTACATATTGCAACTATTCTTCCTAATGCATCACCAAAACGACTTAAGCGAATTGTGGAAAGTATACCAACTCCAACATCATAATCAAATTTTACTGAAGAGGAAGCAATAGCGCTTATGTTGGAACTGGGTCTCAGTCGAAATAAGTACTAAATATTAAGGAAAGCTCTGCATGAAAAAGGACACAATATATTACCATCATACAAGGCGATCCAGGACAAAAAACAAACTATCCTACTAAATCAACAAAAAATAATGAAGAATTGAAAGAACTGAGAGCTGCGGAAAAAAGCAGAATCCAAGAAGAATTTAAAGTTCAGATGGGATTAAACATCGACAAACCACTTTCAAGTTGCGGTAGTACAAATGACGGTAATACGGCGAGAAGATTTTTTCGTGATTTTGAAATTACTTCAAAAATAACTGGAATCGACAAGGAGTTGCTTCGAAGAGTTAACACTATTTTAATGGCACTGAATAGTAAACATAAAATTAATGGAAATCGATTTGGGGAATACACATCTGAAATTTCTAAATTACTTGTATCTCTGTATCCATGGAGGGAACTAACACCAACAGTACACAAAGTATTGTGTCATGGTCAAATAATAATTGAATCGAATATTCTTCCACTTGGAGAGTTAACAGAAGAAGCCCAGGAAGCGAGGAAGCGAGGAAGCGAGATTTTAACCATGTTCAACTATTCAGCTCAAGAAAATGCTCCAGGCAATCACAGAATGAAGATATTTTTAATAGTTTACTTCTATCTTCTGATCCTGTTCTTTCAACTATGCGAAAAAGATGGATTTGTTATGAAACTCTATCATCTCAAAACAAGGAAGATTTAAAGGACTTATACTACCTTCTGGATCTGTATACCGATATGACAGATTATTTTATAGAAAATAAGTAGTGTTAGGAATTAACTATATAAGTAGGTTGTAAGAATTAATTGTATTATGTTTAAGATAAACAGTTCAAATAAAAAAAACTATTATACTAACTGATGATATTGTATTAAATTGTGTTTTATATTTCGGTGGGCGGGAAAGGTAATTTGTGTGGGGTGATTTAGGTGTTGTTGTGCGTGGCTCATAATAAAATTATATTTTTTTATTGTATATACAATATTATAATAAAATAATTAACTAAATAATTTTTAAAAATTGTCCAAATATTTTATTCAACACCAAATGTATGTTCTGTCATACTTAATACTAAAATATGAAAAAGATGAAATTAAAGGACACAGGTTTAAATTAACATATTTTTGAATGTAATTGAGATATTGGCCTGAAATTTTTTGTAAAGGGTCGAGAATTTCCATATCTAACTAAAAATGATATTAAGGGATAAATATGGACTAAATTGTTGTAGCTATCTGCGATCCTATTAAAATTTTGATATAAATCATAGTTTTAGAAATTAAACAAATATGTAATATATGACAAAATCTTTATTTATGAACAAAACTCAATGAAATTTTCAACGCTTGTTAAATTTGTCATTTCAAATAAGAAAATGCAAAAAAAAAATTGAAAAGGTCAAAGGGCATCCCGCAATTCCCAAAAATAGGAATGAAAATCCCAAAAATGGGATTTTTTACTTTTTTGCCCATAGGGTCCACATTTCTTTCAGGGCTGGGAAAATACTTTTGGAGTAAATAGAAAACATATTGAGGTTTCCAAAACTGCTTTCAGTTTTCTGATCCCAGCTTTGGGATTTTAGAACATGTCGCCCAAAGTTGAAGTTTTGATAAAAAATAGGTCATATTCGGAAGGACGCAGTGGCAACATTTTCAAAAAATAGGACAAGTTTTTTACGCCAAAGCGTTCTGCGTAAAGATACCTTTTAGAAAACTATAAAATTGTTATATGTTCTTAAAGAAAATTTTATTTTATTAATAAAAGAGTTAAGACACATTTTTGGCAAAAAAACGCCAAAAATCTAAAATTTTTTGAATTTTTAAATTAAAAAACGTATATTTTTGGATCTGTAAACAATATTGATCTGAAATTTTTTGTATATTATTGAAAATTTTGTTGTCTAACAACAGGAAAAAATTGAGTTCATTTGGTCCAAAATTACGCCCGGTATTCTAAAAAAGGCGGACCAGTAGGTATGGTAAATTTTGTATCACTAAATTTTTAAATGCCTATAACTCGGATATTATAAGAGATAAGTAGTATGTCCAAGCATGTTTTTTCAAGATCTCGTCGAGCGCTTTCACAAAATATAAAAATCTTTGTATTTGGGTGAAAAACAAAAAAATGGCACGAGTTTAAAAATTTTACATGTCGTAGGTACCCTACTTTGAGCCGCCACAGCGCCGTCCCTGGGGCATCTGCAGGGTTCATCTTCAAAACTTAAACTCGAATACTCCTTGGCTACGCTCACGCCAAATTTTATCCCGATCGGATCAGCCGTTTAGAAATGCCAGATTTATTTCCAAAAAATTTCCATTCTGCCCCACTGTGCGCTGACTTTGATTGTCAATGTGCGTTTAAGTAATTTTCGGAAATGATCCTTATATTGTGACCAATTATGGACTGATCAAGAAAAATTTCGCATATTACTTCAATAGATTTATTAATTAATAAAATATGTGCGTTTAAGTGATTTTCGGAAGTGGACTTTATATAGGAGCTATGACCAATTACGGGCCTCTCCAGAAAAATTTTGTGGTGATTCATATGTAGGGGAATATTTATCGTAGCAGTAATTACACTGTTTTCACGAAAATTTGAATTCGTTTCTTTCAATTACTTAATGGAATTTTTAAAATTTTGTTGTTCAGGAAAACCATGTAATTAGAAATAAAGCTTCGAGCTTTTACGGAATTCGACAATCTGTCGTTGTTAAAGGAACGGATTGATTTCGACCTGAATGATTTTGGAGTTTTTTTTCTAACGCATATTTTCGTTGTTAACAATATTTAAGAATGCCATGATGTGGAATTGTGTTTCTCGGGGATGATACCGATATCTAATAACTTTATTTATGGAATTATTAATATTATGCTCCTTAAAGCAAATATTAATCCTTTAGAAAATTATTATTTCTTGAGGTACGTTTCAGAGCGGTATAATACTGACATCGATAATCCATAGCTCATATATTTTGTTAATCTGTGTGCAATACTTTTTGTTTCTAATTTTATAAAATGTTTAAACTAAATTTTGTATTTTTTTTTAACAAGGAAAAACGACACATAAATTAACATAATTTGTTTACAAACTTTAAATTTTTAATCATTTTCTAATAAACTTAAATTTTTAAGAATATTTATTAAAACAATCTACTTTTCAAACTATTATTAATATTGTGTATCATGGCTAATAGTTCTTATGGCATATCAGTTTCGAATGAAATTTAATTTGTTCTATATATGAAACGCAATTGTCGCATTTGTCTGAATGCAATGTAACCACACCTTTCATAGAGATTGTATTTCCAAATGTTTAGACAATGCTAATGAATGTCCAATATGCAAAAAATTCTGCCATGTGCGCGATCTAATAGTTCCTGGTTCTTAATCCATGAATGGAACAAAAAAGAAATCTAAGACATTTACGTCAAGAAATAGGGGTCGTGGGTATACTTCAAATATCCAAAATACGCAAAATTATACTACTCCTTTTAATTTCCCAGATTTGTCTACTATTCCTCCTCCAAATATGGTAAATAACTCTTATGATCCTCGAAGGTCAACATACTTACACCCTATCAAACGAATATTCCAAACATTGGATATTCTATTGATATGAATACAATTTCTGCACCATGTACTGGTACTAACATAGCCTCAAATATCGATTATGAACATATTTCGAAACTTATAAATACATCTGTAACTAAAGCTTTATCCAATCTAAACATCCAACCTCAAATTTCTCAGCAACAAGGTTCCCGGGTAAATGTAAGTGATCATACTAATATCAGCGAGCCACATAGGTGTAACCAAACTAATTCTAGTGAGTCTTTTTTGAATTCGTCAAAGATTACAACCATGATTCAGAGCTGGAATGTGTGGTTTGATGGCTCTTCTAAAGGTTTGCGCTGTGACGAATTCATTTATAGAATTGAATGTCTTACTAGGGAAATTTTCAATAATAACTTTCAGGGAATTTGTCGCAATCTTCATATCCTACTGAATGGAAAGGCTAAAGAATGGTTTTGGCGGTACCATAAAACCGTACAATTGATAGAATGTCAACCGTTTTGTGCTGCTCTTCGCTATGAATATAATGATTATCGCACTTCTTTCGATACACGAGAAGAATTGCATAATCGTAAACAGAAGTTCAATGAACCTTTTGAAACATTCTATGATGCAACAAACGAAATTCTATCTCAGCTATCAAGTCCATTACCTGAATTAGACATAATCGAAATTATTATCCGAAACCTTAGGCCTGAAATCCGTCACGAATTATTATATGTTAAGATCGAATCACTTGCTAAATTAAAAGAGTTATGTTTACGTCGAGAAAAACTTCTTAACGAAGAAATTTATAAACGTAATCATGCATTTCGAGGTTTTCCGTTACGTAAAGTTGCAGCAGTAGAAAGATATAATTGTTATGATAAATCTAGGGAAGATGTAGACTATAGTGCTGTTGATAACACTCCACATTCAGTTCATGCCATTACAAAACCGGAGAAAGTAATAACTTGTTGGAATTGTGATGAGCCGGGACATTATTGGGATATGTGTCTAAAACAGACCTGGGATAAATGCATTAAATAAGTTAATGCATTAACAATTTTTTCACCATTAAAAAAAATTAATGTTAATGCAACTTTATTGCATTAACATTAACATGGGTATATTTAATGCATTAAATTTGCATTAACATTAAATATTTTTGAATTTAATGCATTAATTTTATATTAACATTAAATATTTTTGAAATTAATGCATTAATTTTACATTAACATTAAATATTTTTGTATTTAATGCATTAATTTTCCATTAACATTAATGTATACAATAATTTATAAAAATAATTTTACATTAACATTAATTATGTAATAAAATTAATGCATTAATTTTCCATTAACATTAATATATATAAAAATTGATAAACATAAATAAAATCATTTTATTTTTGGTTATGGCCGTGGCCTAAAAAATGTGTATAAACCACAATGTATTAATTGTTTAAAAAACGGGAACAATCCAAGGGGATCATCCAACAATCTTCCCTTCAACGCAACTAAATATTTTTGATTCTGATAAAATAACATTTGCTGACGACCATAGCTACTCTACAGGAAATGCAAACGATTTACGAAATGAAGAAGTTGGAATAATGAAATCGGAGAAAATTTCAGTCAAAAAAGGTGAACATATTTTTGAGTTAAGTACTTAGGTGTAATACTTGACCGGATAGGATAGGATCAACAAGGCACATCTGTGCTGGGCGATATGTAGGAGAACCATAGGCATGAAATGGGGTCTTAGTCCTACTATGACAAATTGGCTTTATAAAAGTGTAATTAGACCAATTCTAGCTTATGCTTCAATAATCTGGTGGACTGCTTCGGACAAAAAGTGTAATATCAAACTACTACAGGGAGTTCAGCGTACATGCTGCTTGGGTATAAGTGGTGCCATGTGTACTACTTGAACCAAGGCTCTGGAAACGTTATAAGATATGAGGCGGCGCTTACAGCCGAACGGCTCTTTACTTTAGGCGAACTGGCCAAAAACGGTTATAGGACACATCATCAATGTATACTGGACACATTGGAAGGTTATACACATTCATCGGATGTGCCTGATCGCATACCAGACACAGAATATGTCGGAAACTTTGAAACGCTAATCCCAGATAGAATGTCTTGGTCAAGCGGAACATTACAGCAAATACCAGTAGCAAGTACCGTTGCTACACGGATGGCTCTAAATTAGGGGACAAAGTGGGCCTGGGGTTCTATATTGAAGACCCAGAAACAGAAATATACCACCGCTTACCTAATCATAACACAAGCTTCCAGGCAGAAGTACGAGCAATAACGGAATGTGTAAATTGGATTAGAATAAATATGGCGCCCACAGGGCTTAATATATTTACCGACAGCCAGAAGGCAATTAGTGCGATATCAGGTGATAGAATTAAATCTAAATCAATCTAAGGATTGTAAGAAAGCTTTAACTGAATACTCTCCTAGAGGTAAGGTTTACATCATATGGGTACCAGGCCACTCGGGAGTAGTCGGCAACGAAAGGGCGAATGTAATAGCTTTAAAGGGAAGGGAGCTCGATGTAGTTAACCTGACAAAAGCAAAACCATTCGACGCAACAAAAGCTGAATTAAAAATATGGATGAGAGAATCCCATAAGGCCTCTTGGAATAATGAAACGGTGGGTAGAACCACAAAGATTCTATGGGGTGACCCTGATGAGAGCAAGACGAGAAATCTCCTCAAAATGAGCAAGTCTGAGGTTAGTATGATGGTACGTATTCTGAGTGGACACACAGGATTACGTGCACATCTATACAAAATTGGACATGCGGATTCAGACGAATGTAGAGCATGTGGAGGGGAGAGTGAAACTCTAGAGCACTTTCTAGAGTGATGTTATTCCAGAAATAACATTCTTAACCAACACCGATTGGAAGATTCTTAGGAATTACGTCCAGGAAACTGAGTTTCTGAACATGGAAAAATAATACATTCAGTGAACCTTTTTTTTTCATGAATTGGAGCGCACAACAGGCCCTATAGTGGCCTAGGTGTATTTCTTCGGATTTGATGTAGTATATATCCTCCTATCAACCTAACCTAACCTATTTTTAAGTTTCAACCCTATCACGAAAGACTACGTAACCATATAGCTGTTATAAGCAAACTTTTTTCAGATTCGAATTTAGGTAAGGTTAGAAAATATAAACGGTCAACTGTTCGAATGCGAAATTTTTATCGAAAGGTAAAGAATGAACAACGTAAGGTAATTTCGGCTATTATAAACTTGGATGATGATGGCAGACTTTATGCAGGAGTGAAATTTCTAGATAAATCCGAATTAGGGCTTTTAGATTCGGGGGCAAACATTAGTTGTGTGGGAAAAGAGTTAGCAGGCGAAGACTTTAGTAAATCTAAACGTTTTAGGAAAATAAGATCTTGTGTAAAGACAGCGGACGGAACTGCACAGGATGTTGTTGGATTAATCGAAGTCGATATTACCTATAAAATATGGTGAGAAAGCTGACTCTGTATATAGTTCCTAGCCTCAGTCAACGGTTAATATTAGGAATGGACTTTTGGCGAGCTTTTGGACTAGTTAACGGCATAATTTCAGGTTTATCTCTCAACAACAATGATATACAAAAAGATTCGTTAGACCCCATCGCATTCCCCTTAGCAATGGTCCAACAACAACAACTGGAAACAGTAAAATCATTGTTTCTAAATTTTGAAACCCAGGGTTTAGGTCGTACTCCTTTGATTAAACATTCTATCGATGTAGGGAACGCGAAACCTGTGAAACAACGGTTTTACCCGGTGTCTCCAGCAGTCGAGAAGTTGATGTTCTCGGAAGTAGACAGGATGTTATCTCTTGGGGTCATAGAACCTAGTAACAGTCCATGGAGTTCACCAATGAGACTGGTGATTAAGCAAAGCAAGATACGGTTATGTTTAGACGCTCGTAGGATAAACGTTGTAACCCTTAAAGACGCGTATCCACTCCCCAACATCGATGGGATATTTGCTCGTCTCCAAAATTGACCTCAAAGATGCATATTGGCAGATCGAGCTTGATAATGAATCTAAACCGATAACTGCGTTTACCATCCCAGGACGTCCATTATATAAATTTCTGGTGTTGCCATTCGGGCTCTGCAATGCCCCACAAACTATGTGCAGGTTCATGGATGATATTATTCCCGCTGATTTAAAACACTGTGTTTTCGGCTATTAAAATGACGTATACGTAGTCTCCGACAATTTTGAGAATCATTTAACAGTACTTATCAAATTAGCGGAACGATTTAAGGAAGCCAACCTCACTTTAAATTTAGCTAAAAGTAATTTTTGTGTTCGTCAAGTTAAGTATTTAGGGTATATTATAGGAGATGGAGGAATATCAACGGATCCGGAGAAGATAGAATCAATTTCAAATTGGCCAATACCAAGAACCCTGAAGCAAGTGCGAGGATTTCTCGGCCTCACGGGATGGTACCGACGATTCATTAATAATTTCGCGGAAGTGACACACCCACAGCAGTTTGTTATGGTTAATGAAGCAGCCTAATTTGAAGGGTAGATTAGCGAGGTGGGCACTCAAACTGCAATCGTACAAATTTAGTATTAGCCACCGAAAAGGGAAGGAAAATGTGGTACCTGATGCCCTGAGTCGTATGCATGAAAGTGAAATTAATGCCATTGACATTGGTCCCGAAGTTGACTTGGATTCTCCACACTTTTTAGATATTGATTATATAAAACTAAAACAAAAGTTCGAAGAAAATGCTAGTCATTTTCCTGATATAAAAGTAGTTAATCGGTACATTTATATACGTGCCAAGTTTTTAACAGGAATTTTAGAAGATGTTAGGAAATATATATCTAAATGTGAAATATGTAAAACCACAAAAGCTACAAATCAAATTCAGCGGCCCGAAATGGGACAAATGGCAATTTCTGATCGACCATTTCAAAGAATGTATATTGATATTTTGTGATCATACCCACGAAGTAAACAATGATTTATTGGAATCTTCATTGTATTGGATCACTTCTCAAAGTACCATTGGCTGTGTCCTTTAAAAAAATTCACTTCAAAACTCATCGTAGAATTTATAGAGCGGCAAATCTTTCACCATTACGGAGTACCAGAAGTTATAATAAGCGACAATGGTAGCCAATTCCGGGACAACGACTTCAACGCGTTCCTCACTCAATACGGCATGCAACACATCTACACGGCTCTATACTTTCCTCAGAGCAATGCTTCTGGGCGAGTTAATAGGTCGGTTATAGCCGCTATAAGAGCATATATAAAACAAGACCACAAAGAATGGGATATAAATCTATCATCTATTAGCTGCGCCCTACGAAATTCACTACATCAGTCCATATATTTGTCACCCTTCCATGCTCTGTATGGGTTTGATATGATCACCCATGGATCATCTTACAAACTACTCAAAAACTGTGCAACCTTATCAGAATCATGTATTAATTTACATCGTGATGATAAACTGAGTCTATTACGTTACCAAATTTCAGCTAATATTCAAGAAGCTTACGAAACTAATGTGAGAACTTACAATTTAAGGGCCATGCCCATTACATTTATTGTTGGGCAAGAAGTCTTTAGACAATTTTTTTCTCAAAGTGATGCATCTAAAGGTTTTAATGCCAAACTTGCTCCTTGTTATTTAAAAGCTTACGTTCGACAAAAATTAGGCAATTCTTATTATTTGCTCGACGATATAGAAGGCAATGGATCTGGTACATATCATGCGAAAGATATGAAACCGTAGCTGTTTTTTTCGGCTAATCTTCCGTAAAAACGTCAGATTATACGGTTCTGTAATGAAGAGCTTTGGGTAAATTTTGTTGTTGTCTCTGCATATGCAATTAACGTCATATAAGTATCAAAATATTTTTGTTCATAATACTTATATTCACAATAAGGATAAATTGTAATACAATTCAATTTTATTAAGAGTTATTCGGTAAACTTTTCCAGTATCCATCTCCCAATGAGCATTCATATAAATGTTCTTTAAGTATCGTCCTAATTTATCTAGATTGATTTTCTTAATGTAGGAAAGGTACTATAATAAATTAGTTAAAAATTAAACAAAAACAGAAAAAAGCTTTATTTAACATAGCTATCTGCCAATAATGGTAACTCGATGTCAATGCTGATTATGATTCTGTTTGTTGTGTGGTGAAGTTTTTATCTTTAAGCTGGTAAGGCTGATTTTGACAATAAAATTAACGAAAACTCAAAGTTAGGATTGTCATGAACTCTTGTATCTTCATAAAAGGAAACACAACTTTCTTTCCTATTTTTGCTTTTGAAGACTGCAGACCACAAACCCTTGGTGGAATCTAATTGGTAATTTTTAAAGGAAGCCATATTTAATTAGACCTCATTATAAACCAATTATATAATTGATTTTTTATAGATTTTGATTTTATTAATCAAACTGCATAAGGTTTGCATGAGGCTCTTTTACTTCACGTGTAATTACTCCAACTTGCATCGCATTCCTTTCAGTGAAATATTCGCCATAAATTTTTAGGCAATATAAACAGATCATTGGGTTATATAATCTGTGACGTTGAGTCTATTTATAGGATTTCCATTACAAGTGAAAATAAGAGAAAATAATTGTAAGTATCGTTGATGAGCAGGGATATGTCTATGGGAGTTGCTCTGCATTTTTCCACATTTTGGAGTTAGAGATTTAACATTATTCCTTTTCTTATTTCACATTAGGCAGTTGATTATTCCCAGAGAGAAAGCTCGATTACATTTATTCCGATATTCAGCCACGCAATTAAGCAAATATGATTTTAAGCCGAAAAAAACTAAAAAGGAAGATACAATACTTGGAGAAATTAATTTAATATTCGATAATGTGCTTATTAGACGACAGCGTGAAATTATAAGAAAAAATACACACTTATGTGAAAATTAAGGAAAAGTAAATTAATTAACATAAAAAAGGAAAAAAATGAATTAAATAGCATTGTGAAAATGTGTATATAAAAAAATATAATAATAAGTTAGTAAGTGATAACCTAAGTTTTGCTGGAAGAAAAAAAAAAAAGAATTTATATGGTGTTGCACAGGAGACGAAATTTTAAATAAGTAAAAGGAAAGTAAAAAATGTAAGAATATCCAAAAAATATAAAAAATACGCAAACTGAAAAAGAAAAGTAAAATAATAAAAATCGGTTCATTATAGTGTTATTGAGGTTGTGTAAAAAAAACAAAAATCATAAAAAAACATATATAAAGTTTTGTTACAAAACAAATCAAATTCATGCCACTGTGGCATAAGTAAAAGAAATTTAAAAAATCTTAAATTTGGTGTTTGTGAAAAAAAAAAAACAAAAAAAACCGTTTTAACAAAAACAAGTAAGAGTGCTATATTCGGCTGTGCCGAATCTTATATAGTGTATTTAAAAAATATAAATTTTATAAAATTTAAATTTATGTACCTATGTACATATTTAATTTTCCCGATTATATCATTATTATAGCAATAGCAAAACAAAATGAACAACAACAACGCTAAACGAAATAAACACTCAAAAAACAAAATACACAAAAAAAACAAAATACACAACGCACAGTGGGGCAGAATGGAAATTTTTTGGAAATAAATCTGGCATTTCTAAACGGCTGATCCGATCGGGATAAAATTTGGCGTGAGCGTAGCCAAGGAGTATTCGAGTTTAAGTTTTGAAGATGAACCCTGCAGATGCCCCAGGGACGGCGCTGTGGCGGCTCAAAGTAGGGTACCTACGACATGTAAAATTTTTAAACTCGTGCCATTTTTTTGTTTTTCACCCAAATACAAAGATTTTTATATTTTGTGAAAGCGCTCGACGAGATCTTGAAAAAACATGCTTGGACATACTACTTATCTCTTATAATATCCGAGTTATAGGCATTTAAAAATTTAGTGATACAAAATTTACCATACCTTGGTCCGCCTTTTTTTGAATACCGGGCGTAATTTTGGACCAAATGGACTCAATTTTTTCTTGTTAGTTAGACAACAAAATTTCCAATAATATACAAAAAATTTCAGATCAATATCGTTTACAGATCCAAAAATATACGTTTTTTAATTTAAAAATTCAAAAAATTTTAGATTTTTGGCGTTTTTTTGCCAAAAATGTGTCTTAACTCTTTTATTAATAAAATAAAATTTTTATTAAGAACATATAACAATTTTATAGTTTTCTAAAAGGTATCTTTACGCAGAAACTTGTCCTATTTTTTGAAAATGTTGCCACTGCGTCCTTCCGAATATGACCTATTTTTTATCAAAACTTCAACTTTGGGCCACATGTTCTAAAATCCCAAAGCTGGGATCAGAAAACTGAAAGCAGTTTTGGAAACCTCAATATGTTTTCTATTTACTCCAAAAGTATTTTCCCAGCCCTAAAAGAAATGTGGACCCTATGGGCAAAAAAGTAAAAAATCCCATTTTTGGGATTTTCATTCCTATTTTTGGGAATTGCGGGATGCCCATTGACCTTTTCAATTTTTTTTTTGCATATTCTTATTTGAAATGCAAATTTAACAAGCGTTGAAAATTTCATTGAGTTTTGTTCATAAATAAAGATTTTGTCATATATTACATATTTGTTTAATTTCTAAAACTATGATTTATATCAAAATTTTAATAGGATCGCAGATAGCTACAACAATTTAGTCCATATTTATCCCTTAATATCATTTTTTAGTTAGATATGGAAATTCTCGACCCTTTACAAAAAATTTCAAGCCAATATCTCAATTACATTCAAAAATATGTTCATTTAAACCTGTGTCCTTTAATTTCATCTTTTTCATATTTTAGTATTAAGTATGACAGAACATACATTTGGTGTTGAATAAAATATTTGGACAATTTTTAAAAATGATTTAGTTAATTATTTTATTATAATATTGTATATACAATAAAAAAAATTATAATTTTATTATGAGCCACGCACAACAACACCTAAATCACCCCACACAAATTACCTTTCCCGCCCACCGAAATATAAAACACAATTTAATACAATATCATCAGTTAGTATAATAGCTTTTTTTATTTGAACTGTTTATCTTAAACATAATACAATTAATTCTTACAACCTACTTATATAGTTAATTCCTAACACTACTTATTTTCTATAAAATAATCTGTCATATCGGTATACATATACAGAAGGTAATATAAGTCCTTTAAATCTTCCTTGTTTTGAGATGATAGAGTTTCATAACAAATCCATCTTTTTCGCATAGTTGAAAGAACAGGATCAGAAGATAGAAGTAAACTATTAAAAATATCTTCATTCTGTGATTGCCTGGAGCATTTTCTTGAGCTGAATAGTTGAACATGCTTAAAATCTCGATTCCTCGCTTCCTGGGCTTCTTCTGTTAACTCTCCAAGTGGAAGAATATTCGATTCAATTATTATTTGACCATGACACAATACTTTGTGTACTGTTGGTGTTAGTTCCCTCCATGGATACAGAGATACAAGTAATTTAGAAATTTCAGATGTGTATTCCCCAAATCGATTTTCATTAATTTTATGTTTACTATTCAGTGCCATTAAAATAGTTTTAACTCTTCGAAGCAACTCCTTGTCGATTCCAGTTATTTTTGAAGTAATTTCAAAATCACGAAAAAACCTTCTCGACGTATTACCGTCATTTGTACTACCGCAACTTGAAAGTGGTTTGTCGATGTTTAATCCCATCTGAACTTTAAATTCTTCTTGGATTCTGCTTTTTTCCGCAGCTCTCAGTTCTTTCAATTCTTCATTATTTTTTGTTGATTTAGTAGGATAGTTTGTTTTTTTTTTCCTAGATCGCCTTGTATGATGGTAATATATTGTGTCCTTTTTCATGCAGAGCTTTCCTTAATATTTGGTACTTATTTCGACTGAGACCCAGTTCCAACATAAGCGCTATTGCTTCCTCTTCAGTAAAATTTAATGATGTTGGAGTTGGTATACTTTCCACAATTCGCTTAAGTCGTTTTGGTGATGCATTAGGAAGAATAGTTGCAATATGTACGACATCTATATGTTGGTTTTCCTTTTTCAGCATTTCGTTAAATGTATCAGCAATTTCCTCATTTGAGATTGAAAAAAGTTTTTGTGTGACCCTCTTTTTTTTACCTTGAACATAAGTCTTCGTATGACTTGCAAGGCGCTCCTATTGATGTGTTGTAAGTTGAGATTTCCGTAATAGTTTCCATCCAACTACAAAATTTTAATCGAAATTTCTTTTGATTTCCATCCACAGACTTACTTTTTACATCAAAAAGTTTTAAAAAGTTTTCAATTTTTGATATGCCTGTTTTGTCTACTTTTCTACTATATGTAGTTTTTATATAATTTGAAATGTCTTCAATTCTTTCTGGCCCTTTTGAAGATATACTCCATAAAACGGAACACAACTCTTCGTACTTTAATGTAATCTTCATTGTAGATTTATTAAATATGGTACTTAAAATCTGAGAAGTTTACTTATATACCAATTCTTGTCATTTCCGATACAGGTATTCCAAAGTAAAAAATTACGAATTGTCTACCTATTAACATTTAGGACTATATTACTATAACCTGTAATTCAGTCATTGATATTTCTTATTAGTGAATGAATCGAAATTATCATTACCTGTATATTTTTACCTACATGATCATAAACGAAACAGAACGAAATGATCTGTCGAAAAAATTTAGGTAAAAAATAGTTATAAATTTTTGAAAATTTAAGCATAATAGGACCTTTCAATTATAAGGATAAGCAAACAAATAGAAAATAGGTAAATATAAGATTTAAATATGTGCTGTCATACTTAATACTAAAATATGAAAAAGATGAAATTAAAGGACACAGGTTTAAATGAACATATTTTTGAATGTAATTCAGATATTGGCTTGAAATTTTTTGTAAAGGATCGAGAATTTCCATATCTAACTAAAAAATGATATTAAGGGATAAATATGGACTAAATTGTTGTAGCTATCTGCGATCCTATTAAAATTTTGATATAAATCATAGTTTTAGAAATTAAACAAATATGTAATATATGACAAAATCTTTATTTATGAACAAAACTCAATGAAATTTTCAACGCTTGTTAAATTTGTCATTTCAAATAAGAATATGCAAAAAAAAGTTGAAAAGGTCAAAGGGCATCCCGCAATTCCCAAAAATAGGAATGAAAATCCCAAAAATGGGATTTTTTACTTTTTTGCCCATAGGGTCCACATTTCTTTCAGGGCTGGGAAAATACTTTTGGAGTAAATAGAAAACATATTGAGGTTTCCAAAACTGCTTTCAGTTTTCTGATCCCAGCTTTGGGATTTTAGAACATGTCGCCCAAAGTTGAAGTTTGGATAAAAAATAGGTCATATTCGGAAGGACGCAGTGGCAACATTTTCAAAAAATAGGACAAGTTTTTTACGCCAAAGCGTTCTGCGTTCCTCTTTGGAAAACTATAAAATTGTTATATGTTCTTAAAGAAAATTTTATTTTATTAATAAAAGAGTTAAGACACATTTTTGGCAAAAAAAACGCCAAAAATCTAAAATTTTTTGAATTTTTAAATTAAAAAACGTATATTTTTGGATCTGTAAACAATATTGATCTGAAATTTTTTGTATATTATTGGAAATTTTGTTGTCTAACTAACAAGAAAAAATTGAGTCCATTTGGTCCAAAATTACGCCCGGTATTCAAAAAAAGGCGGACCAAGGTATGGTAAATTTTGTATCACTAAATTTTTAAATGCCTATAACTCGGATATTATAAGAGATAAGTAGTATGTACAAGCATGTTTTTTCAAGATCTCGTCGAGCGCTTTCACAAAATATAAAAATCTTTGTATTTGGGTGAAAAACAAAAAAATGGCACGAGTTTAAAAATTTTACATGTCGTAGGTACCCTACTTTGAGCCGCCACAGCGCCGTCCCTGGGGCATCTGCAGGGTTCATCTTCAAAACTTAAACTCGAATACTCCTTGGCTACGCTCACGCCAAATTTTATCCCGATCGGATCAGCCGTTTAGAAATGCCAGATTTATTTCCAAAAAATTTCCATTCTGCCCCACTGTGCAACGCAATGAAACCAACAGACATCAAACATACGAAACTGTACACCAACAAACAAAAACAATATACACAAGGCAATGAAACACACAGCCATCCAAACATACAAAACTGAATAGACCCAGAAACAAAAACAATATACACAAGGCAATGAAACACACAGCCATCCAAACATACGAAACGAAATACTAGAAAAGAAAAAAACAAAAACAAAAACAAAATACACAACGCAATCAAACCAACAGACATCCAAACATACGAAACTGAATACACCAAGAAACAGAAACAATACC
Source organism: Lucilia sericata (assembly GCF_015586225.1). NCBI lineage: Eukaryota > Metazoa > Arthropoda > Insecta > Diptera > Calliphoridae > Lucilia > Lucilia sericata. Next base: position 215,282 of record NW_023994643.1, read on the forward strand.
CTTCAAACATTTAGAAGACAAAACCATTGCGCATCATCCCAGACGCCACGTCAGAAACACTTCTGGACGATTGTCAGACGAGAACGCACATTTTAGAAAAACAAAATGCATTGATTTCGAATTTTCGTCTTCTAGAAATATACTTTTAAGTTACTTCCGGATGATAGTTAGAAGAGTGCATCCATTTTGCTTAAACAAAAAACCATGACTGCTGAATTTTTTTCATCTGGAAGTATATGTTTTAGTGACTTCTGTATGAGAGTTGGGTGAGAACACACATTTTACAATAACAAAATACATTGTTTCCTAATTTGTATCTTCTTGATTTGTATGTTTATGTCACTTCTGGAAGACAGTTTGAAGAGTGTTCACATTAATATTGTATTTTATTCATCTGGAAGTGTGGATTGTAGTCACTTCTGTACGATTGTCAGACGAGAGCACACATTTTACAAAAACAAAATACATTGATTTCTAGTTTTCGCCGTCTGGAAGTATACTTTTAGGTTACTTCCGGATGATAGTAAGAAGAGTACAAAAACAAAAAAATATAAATACTCCATTTTTAGCCTGAACGCGAAAAAATAAAAATAAATAATGCAGAAATTTTGCTAAGTTCAGTGATGTTTTGTGTTTTGTCCAGTCATGTTCAGTTTTAATTATTCATTGTAAAACTTAAATGAGTTATTGAATAATATTCATAATATTCATAGAAAAATAGTGTAATTAATATATTGTGAATCTTAAGTAATAAAAAACAATATGATAGTGTTGTGTTAAAAGTCAACTGTTAATAAACATTTAAGAAGGTTTTGTTAATTGGTGAAGTTTATTAAATATATACCAAAAAGTAATTATCTTCAAGGATTATATAAATAAAATTAAAAAGTAAGTTGTTATATTTTACATTAAAATACTATTTTAGGGATAAGTTAACAACTCTAAACGGCTTCCATTTCCATAATTTTTAAACGAAGTTCTAATATGTTTAACCTATTTAGATTTATTTGAGTTAAATCTTAACTTTCAATATTTTTTAAACTATTTGCGCGTTTAGGTCCTCTTTCTAGATTACGTATGATCACTTTGAGCTAAAATTTTATTTGTATTTCATTATCGTAACAAAAAAAAAAAAAAAAAAATACATTAAAATTTTACTTAAGTATTTAAAGGTTAGCTGGAATCATTATATTCAAATTAATACTACTGTTTTATACATACATAAATTATTTTTTGACTTGGGTCACTCGACACGAAATTGCCTATATAAGATATTTAATATTAAAATCAGATATTTTTAAAACCACCTTTTTTAAATAAATACAATTCTATTAATTTTCATATAGCTTTGGATTTAATTATTTTAATTATAGGTACTTTTTTAGTTATTAACACCAGGTCTTTCTATGACCTTTATATGATACTAATATTATTAATATTGAACATGCCATTCCCAATATATTGAACCTAAGTAGACAGTTTTTGAACGTGTATAACTCCTTAATTAGAAGAAAGCAAACAAAAAATAGTATTGCAGTATTAGTGTCAAAAGCAATATCCTGTTTAGGGTCGTTAAGGTGTTTCTATCGTTAGTGATTGTAAATAATTTTAAAAATAATCCATGACTTAGTAATTTCAGATCTTTATAGACGGTTTAGTTCCAAGTTATTTAAAAAATGTTCACGAAAGGTAATGTTTTTATTGATTCAAAACAATAAATTAATTAATTAATTAATTTTTAATTATTTTATTTTTTTTTAGAAAGCAGTAGCTAATATTGTACCCCCTATTAAAATACTTCTAACTGAATTAAAATATAAAAAAGGGATCTGGTAAGTTATATATGTCTTATTTCATCACGCGGTTTCATTAAAAATGCCGATTATTTGCAGAAAATGTAAAAAATGGATCTGACCGTTTAAACTTTGGTGGGAAATGTATTGATCATAAGAGAATCCTATTTTTATTGCTTCCTAAAGTGTAACAGGTAATTTCAACAAATACAAAAGTACTTATGTACATATATTCAATATTAATTATAACATTATTTTTGTTTATTTCATTGAAGGATTAATGTGTTCCAAAATATAACTCTTACAATTTGATGGATTGATCATAAAATTTATGAAGAACTACAAAAATATTTTAGAGTCCAACGTTTTACAATTTTTGGAAGTATACCAGTCAACAGTTGGAATATTAATACAGATTTCCTGAAAATTATCTTATTATAAGGTAATAATTCTAAATTTTTGATACATATGTACATTAGACCGGCTCACTCTGTATGGAAAGCAAAAACGTGTTTTTGTTACCCCTCTCAAAATTCCCAAAATATTTTAAGTCTAGCGATGACCGTTCGTGAGCTGGACCAAATCAATAAAAGGTATTTTGGAATTATTTTTTTTTTTAATTTTTGTTTGTTTTGCAACAAAATATCCAATACGGGGTGTCGTTTTTAAGGTATTTTAAAGCCGCGTCCTATGATGTATTAATCATAAATAACCGTCTGCTTATAATTGTCATATTCCAAAATATTTAAAATTGTTAGGTTTTTCACTAAGAAAAAATAAAATGTATGTACAATTTTGCGCACCACTAGACTTCAAAAAACCTTTCAAAAACAAAATAACTAAAAAGGGACTTTTTTGTAACAGGTTCAGCTCAGGAACGGCCATCGATAGTCTAGAAATATTTTGGGAACCATTATAAAACATAACAAAGATTTTTTGAAGCTGGGTAAAATATTGAATTTAACATGAAGAATCATCATATTACATAACAGCGAATATTTTGAGGGGGGTAACTCAAGCACCATTTTTTGTGAGCCCGTCTAATGTACATATATTACTTTTTTTAGATTAGTTGTTAAATCAATTATTTTTTCTACTATTTTAATTTCAATTATTTCAATAAAAACTATAAAATTTCATTTTATTTAGATTTATTTTTATATATTTTATTTTGGTGAGTATACAAATAGAAGAAGAGAAAACTCATCTTCTAGAAGACGAGAATACTCATCCTCTAGAAGACGAGAATACTAGGGTGATCGACTCGATTTTTCGACCGGTTTTAAAACCGGTTTTTTCTGCTTTACCAGTGTCGGTTTTTTCTTAATGTTGATTTTTCGAATATCGAATAACCCGGTTTTTTCACTTTTTAAAACCCGGTTTCGAATACTTTTATTTGCTTTTTATTCAAAGATTATTTAAATGAAATTTTTAAGTAAATAATAATGCAGCCCGTCTAAATTTTAAAAATATTCGATTCGAGGAACTAGCGTATATTTTTCTACAGCTCCTTTGGTTAAACTTTTTTGATTTTCCTAATTAATTAAAAAAATTTATTTGTAAAATTGATAACTGTTTGATAAAATTTTATCAATCTTAAGATTATATTCCAATTACAATAATTAATTTACGGCTGAAGTGTTGGAATGCATATGCAAATTTCCTAAACAGGGCTTTTAAAATAAGCTTGGATTACATAGTACCTTATGTTTAACAGAAGTGTCCCACTTTTTTCCTAATTTTTTTATATTAAAGAAATAATGTAAATCAGACGACTAGATCTAAAGTTATAATCTTTTAAACTGTTAAACATCATTTCGGGCCATGTTTCATTAATCAAATTTAAACATAAACATTAAGTTTTTCAAATTAAAATATATTTTTTTTATTTATAATGAAAAACCGGTTAACCGGTTTTTTCTGAATTTGAAAAAAATCAACCGGTTTTTTTTAAATGTCAACTATTCGAACTATTCGAAAACCGGTTTTTGGAAAATGTCGAATAATCGATCACCCTAGAGAATACTCATCTTCTAGAAGAAGAGAAAACTCATCTACTAGAAGATAAGATAGGAACACTTCTAGATGATACTAGGTAGTCACTTCAAGAAGTGACTTCCTAGTCACGTCTAGAAGAGTCTTTGGCAATACTTTACTTCCAAGAGTCATCTAGAAGTTTCTTCTGCGGGTCTTCCAGAAGTATCTTCCACGTTACTCTTAGACGTTCCCCAGCTCGGCATCAGTTCTTCCCGACTGGTGACAAGAATTCTTCCGCAACATCGCTAGCGAGCTTTCAGCACGTTTGGAAGTTTCACACGGGTAACTTCCGCAATAGAAAATGTTTGTAGGGTATACACATGCCAATGAAACACACAGCCATCCAAACATGTGAAACGAAATACTCAATGAATAAGCAGTGTTGTTGTTGCTTATTAATCAAAACATGAAAAAAATTGTCTATTTTTATGAAATTTTCAGAGGTTGTCTCCGATTTTTGCTTATATCTCCGTCATTTATGGACCGATTTTGTTGATTTTAAATAGCGATCTTCTCGAAAGCATGTCTAACAGAATTATTGAAGATTCGGATCTCGCCGATATCTGGGGTCCTCTAAAAACTTATTTCAACAGACAGACAGACGGACAGACGGCCATGGCTTAATCGACTCCGCTATCTATAATGATCCAGAATATATATACTTTATAGGGTCGGAAAATTATATTATAGAAATTACAAACGGAATGACAAACTTATATATACCCTTCTCACGAAGGTGAAGGGTATAAAAAAAAGAAACAAGTAAGAGTGTTATATTCGGCTTTCCGAATCTCATATACCCACCATCAAACCGTATGCCATAAAAGGAATGCTCCCCTATAAACATCAGGGTGATATTTGGAATATGGCTGAAGTCAATTATGGACTCTTTTGAACTAACAAAATATTAATTTTTAAAAAACAAATATTTTATTTCAATTCTTAAACCGTGAGCGTCAATTATCAATATACCCCCATCTTTTTTGATGGTGGGTATAAAAAAACAGAATAAGAAAAAAATCTGAATAAAACTGAAAAAGCAATCAGAATAGAAAAACAACGAGCGAGAAAGATAAAACAAAACAAGTATACACTCTCTCCCCTCTGAAAAACCAGCCCCGATGGAAGGCCTTTCAATTCAGCTGAAGAACAAGTAAGTGATCAATATAAATTTTTTTCGTATTCGCAACATTGGTATGTTACAGAGCATTGATCTCTGTTAAAGATGTTTACAGAATAATTTGTTTATATCTTACCACAAAAGATGTTGAAGTTATTTGAAACCCCAACAAACATTTTTATATTTTGAAACCTAATGTAATTTTTTTATTAATTTGAAGTTAATTTTCATAATTTTGGGCTCTTAATTTAATAAAATAATAATATTCAAAACATCTCTATTCTCAAAATTTAATAACAATAATTTTAATGTGCAATAAAATATAAACAGATATTTATGTAAATTAATTATTTTGTTCAGCAAACACCAATTTCTTTGGATAGAATCAATCAAACTAACACTATCATAAGTATTAAAAGCGAATTTCGGGAATACTAATCGAAGTTATATCGGTGATTCCTTTCGTAAATGTGCAATATCAATTAAATTATTTTTTTTTGTAAAATATGTATATTATGTGTATAATTTTCTTTTATTTAGTTAAAATAATAATGAATTTTTGAAGAATTTGTGGATATAGCGTTAAGCTTGACATGATGTAAATAAATGAACTAAATTTAGTTATTGACAATGTGCTAAAACTTCAACTTCGTTTTCCTTAGGAAGGAATGGGATAATTTTTCGTTTTGGGTTCCTATAACATCTATTAGCTTTAGAAACATGGTAGGGAGGGTTTTGAAGCTAGGAACATGTCACCCGTTCGTAGTAGAAACATTTAGGCTACAGGTTAACATTTAAATTACCCCTTCACAATAATTTGTTTCCTTTTAATATCATAAAGTTCATATTAGAAATTCTGCTGGTTGATTCGTTGCTTGAAGAATTTGATACTAACAGCTATGGTGAAGCTAAATTGAACCTACACCCCTGGTGAGGCTAGCCCATTGGATGGGTCTCCATAGCTTGCACTATATCTTCGGTCATTTGTTTCAAGGATTGTGGTACATATCATTACAATCTAGAGATTAATTATACGTTAAATCGATCCAAAATTTCCCAGACCCCCATACAAAGGTACATATTCCCAGAAATTAATTTATCGTTAATAACTTTCTCAAATAAATCGGTACCAACACAAAATTTTGTACATATTGACATAATATGAACAAGAATCATACGTATCGGTTCACAATTGGTCATAGCTCCCATATAAGGTCCACTTTTGAAAAACACTTAAATTAACATATTTCATTGATAAATAAAGCTATCGGGATAAAATGAGTATGTTTTGTGTACATATAAATCCCTCTACAGAATTTTTTTCGAATCGGTCCATAATTGGTCATAGCTCCCATATAAGGTCCACAACCGAAAATCACTTAAATGCGCATAATTCATTGATAAATTAAGCTATCAGGGTAAAACTCGACGTGAATATGTTTTGTATATATCAGGGTTTCAAAAAACTGCTAATTGCAGTCGCAAATTACTAAATACTTGACTAAATTTAGAACCATGCTTAAAAAATAGTAACTCGTTAAAATTTCCCCTTACAATATAACTGAAGTCAGTCAACTGTGTCAACACATTGCTGCAATAACTTGCAAGTGGTTTTGTTTTTCTTCAGCAGCCACACACACAAGCAGCGGCCATGTTAAGTTTTTCAACTCAGCCGAACTGAACACAACGATTGAACAGTAAAAACAGTTTTGCGTGTGCTGCTTACGTATTGCTTAGTTCTTGGTTTCGTTTTCATACTAAGGGAAGTAAAAAAAACTGATAGTTTGACTGGTTAGTACAAATCAAGCCGACTGAACAATAAAACTTGATGGGTTGTTTGTTCATTAAGACTTTGTTATTGTATGCAATTTGTTTTAGTATATTGTATGTTTTTGTGTTTAAATTTGACAAAAGTAAACAAAGTAATTGATAATTATTGCTAATAGAAATTGTTAATTAATTTAAAATTTATAAATTAAAATTACTATACTTATAAATTAGATATTTCTTTAAATAAAAATTGATTTAAAAAGCATTTTGATGATGTACTTATTAAATTATGTATTGTATGTTTATGTATGTAGTAAATGATGGTATGTATGTATGTAATGTTATGTATGTCTATGTATGTAGGATGTAGATGTATGTATGTATGTATGTATGTATGGAGTGAGTTGTATGGTATGTATGTATGTATGTATGTTGTATGTAGTATGTATGTATGTATGTATGTATGTATGTATGTATGTTGTATGTAGTATGTAGGTATGTATGTGTATGTATGTATGTATGTATGTTGTATGTAGTATGTATGTTGATGTATGTAGGTATGTATGTATGTATGTATGTATGTATGTATGTATGTATGTATGTATGTATGTATGTATGTATGTATGTAGTATGTATGTATGTATGTATGTATGTATGGTATGTATGTATGTATGTATGTATGTATGTATGTATGTATGTATGTATGTATGTATGTATGTATGTATGTATGTATGTATGTATGTATGTATGTATGTATGTATGTAGTATGTATGTATGTATGTATGTATGTATGTATGTATGTATGTATGTATGTATGTATGTATGTATGTATGATGTATGTATGTATGTAGTATGTATGTATGTATGTATGTATGTATGTATGTATGTATGTATGTATGTATGTATGTATGTATGTATGTATGTATGTATGTATGTATGTATGTATGTATGTATGTATGTATGTATGTATGTATGTATGTATGTATGTAATGTATGTATGTATGTATGTATGTATGTATGTATGTATGTATGTATGTATGTATGTATGTATGTATGTATGTATGTATGTATGTATGTATGTATGTATGTATGTAGTATGTATGTATGTATGTATGTATGTATGTATGTATGTATGTATGTATGTATGTATGTGTATGGTATGTATGTATGTATGTATGTATGTATGTATGTATGTATGTATGTATGTATGTATGTATGTATGTATGTATGTATGTATGTATGTATGTATGTATGTATGTATGTATGTATGGATGTATGTAGGTATGTATGTATGTATGTATGTATGTATGTATGTATGTAGTATGTATGTATGTATGTATGTATATGTATGTATGTATGTAGTATGTATGATGTATGTATGTATGTATGTATGTATGTATGTATGTATGTGTATGTATATGTATATTAGGGGGGTCGAAATAGGCTTTTCGCTCGGATCAACATCTAATAGTGAAATTGTGTTGATTATTAACGTAAATGGAAGACTGTAAAATATTATTCAATTATTTGAGGGTAAGAGCCCGCTCATCGCCGCCAAAGTTTGTAAATTCGTTTATAGGGAAAAATGGCACTTTTTGGAGTTTTTTCACAAAATGATGCTTTAAGTATTAATTATTGCACCATTTTATATCAAAATCGTAATGTCTACAAAATTGTCTTTCCAAAAAGATTGAAAAACTCAAAATTGGTTAAAAAAGTTTTGAGTTATTAAAATTTCCCCCCAGAATTTTGTGATTCTGAAGACATATAAAAGTAAATATAAGAAAATTTTTGTTAGTTTTGAAAAATTTTACAAAAAAATATTATTATTTCCGAGTCCATGGAAAGTTAGTTCTAATCAAATTTTCGAAACTAAAAATCATTAACCCTCTAAACACCGTGGTCAAATTTTTGAATTTTATGTCCTTGAAGAAATAAGAGCATGATGTTGTTAATTTGTTGATGGATATTGATGAAACTTCTTAGAAGTTATTTTTACTACATTCAAATAATACGATAAACCAAATACTGGATATATATCCATTAAATTTTTAAGAAAATTAATTTTAGAAAATTTCTTTTTAAAAGTGTTTTTTGTAGTGTTTAAAAAATCGGACTTGAATTGACCCCAAGTATGACAGAGGGTTAATTTTTGAAGAAGTTTGATTCCTAGATTTCTGGATATATTTTCGTGTAGTTTGTCAAAATGAATTCATAATTAAATACACAATATTTTGCTATTTTTAATGAAGAATATTAAATATACAACAAGTAAGAGTGTTATATTCGGCTGTGCCGAATCTTGTATACCCACCATCAAATCATTGCCAAAAAGGAATGCTTCATTATAAATAAACTTTGATATTTAAGAATCCATGCTTTTATTATCCAAACAATTTTCTCATTTATTACATCTATGTATAGAGAAATTTTTGTCGAATTTTGTCGCTAAACTTGCATTTTTAAGGTAGTAAAAAGCGTTTAAGTTATTTTCTGAGAGGGACCTTATTTAGGGGGGGACGTTTGGTCAATTATGGACCGATCCTCGTCAAATTTTCTAGAAAGGTTTTAGTTTAGTCTAGTAATGAGAGTTAAGCCATTTTCAGAAGGAGACGGGTTAATGTCAATTATGGACCGATCCTTATAGAATTTTACAATAATATTAAAGTTCCTATAAAATATGTTCGTGTCGAATTTCATCGCTATAGATGCTTCTTTTAGACAGTAATGAGCCTTAAAGTCATTTTCTGAAGGGGACCTTATATGGGGGGTAGGGTCAATTATGGACCGATCCTTATAAAATTTTATAAAGATATTAAGGTTCCTATAGAATATATTTGTGTCGAATTTCAACGCTATAACTGCTTCTTTTAGTCAGTTATGAGCGTTAATGTCATTTTCTGAGGGGGGCCTTATATGGTGGATAAGGTCAATTATGGACCGTTCCTTATAAAATTTTACAATGATATTAAGGTTCCTATAAAATATGTTTATGCCGAATTTCATCGCTATAGATGCTTATTTTAAACAGTTATGAGCGTTAATGTCATTTTCTGAAGGGGACCTTATATGGGGGGTAGGGTCAATTATGGACCGTTCCTTATAAAATTTTACAATGATATTAAGGTTCCTATAAAATATGTTTAAAATAAGCTATAGATGCTTATTTTAAACAGTTATGAGCGTTAATGTCATTTTCTGAAGGGGACCTTATATGGGGGGTAGGGTCAATCATGGACCGATCCTTATAAAATTTTACAAAGATATTGAGGTTCCTAAAAAATATGTCTGTGTCGAATTTCATCGCTATAGCTGCTTCTTTTAGTCAGTTATGAGCGTTAATGTCATTTTCTGAGGGGGACCAATACCAAACAAACTGCATCAATATAAAATATTTGTGCAAAATTTCAGCTCGCTAGCTGCTTCCGTTTGGACTCTATCGTGTTTTCAACAGACGGACAGACAGACGGACAGACGGACCGACGGACAGACGGACGGACATGGCTAGATCGTCTTAGAATTTACTAAGGATCCAGAATATATATACTTTTATGGGTCTTAGATGAATATTTCGATGTGTTACAAACGGAATGACAAAAACAATATACCCCCCATCTTTTTTGATGGTGGGTATAAAAACTTGATTTTGACCCCGGTTTTTAGAGGGTTAATGATTTTTAATTTCGAAAATTTTATCAGAAATAACTTTTCATGGACTCGGAAATAATAATCGCAATTTAATTGATCAAAATTAAGCAACAATTGGTAATAATATAATTTTTACTTAATTATTGGCAAAAATTGCCTTTTTCCCGAAATCCTTCAAATTCACATCGCAGGTACGGTAAAACTATGAGAGGTATTAAGCTCATTCTTTCTGTGTTTAATTCTTATATATATCCTTTATAATATCCAGTATAGAAAACTTTAATTTGTAATAATCCAATTAACAAATTTTTTTAAAGTTTGAAAATGGAGTTTTGGAGATGCTGTTAAAATAATGGCCCTTTTTTGACCACAGACTAAACCGAGTAAGCGTTATCCAATTTGAACAAAAATTCGTACAAGCACATTTATGAACCTTGTAAAGATAAACATAATATTTTTTTGTAAAATTTTTCAAAACTAACAACAATTTTCTTATATTTACTTTTATATGTCTTCAGAATCACAAGGGGGAAATTTTAATAACTTAAAATTTTTTTAACCAATTTTGAGTTTTTCCATCTTTTTGGAAAGACAATTTTGTAGACATTACGATTTTGCTATAAAATGCTGCAATAATTAATACTTAAAGCCTCATTCTGTGAGATACGAGTATATTAAACATAATTATGAACTTGAAAGTCCTATTCGGCGGGTTCAGTTCTACGGGGGCTAGGTGAAATAATGGACCAATGTTAACCATTTTCAATAGGCTTCGTTCTTGGGACAATAGAAGGTCATGAATTATCTTTCATCTTTCAGCGACCTGTACAAGGTTTACATGGACGGACAGACGGACTCAGGAAATGATTCTGAGCCGACTGGTATACTTAAAAGTGGCTATAGGACCCCACTAAGGTAGTGTAGGGTATAAAAAGTGCACTAAAAGTACGCTAAAAATACATTAAACTTAGCGCACATGGAAAGTGTACTGTGCCTTATTTTTAATGTTTGCACATCACGAACAAATATAATGTACCGTATTCTGTTAGTGTACATGTCCACAAATATTAAAAACAATGTTAGTATACTCCGCAAATTTTTAGCTTATGTAGTATTTGTTCAAAGATGTACGGTACCGTACACTAAGATACCGTACATTAATGTTTGTTTTCGAACACTGCTTAGAACAAGTTTTAACACCATCTGTGCTCGACTCAGAAATAATACGAGTGTTACAAAATGGACATTATGGTCTAGTTTTTACACTTTTCTACAAACAAGTTTTGTGGAAAATATGCCCACAACATGTTTGAATTTGGGTAGTTTTAGAAAAGATCCCATTGCTACATAAATCGCATGTAGTGGTCTTGTCACCAGGGGCAATATTGTCTGAAATTATAAATGAATGTGTGTTTGTATGTTTGTTTGTTTGGACTTTATTGACAGCTAAACGGCTGAACCGATTTTTCTGAAATTTTCACAGTCTCTTTCTGTATGTCGTGAGTGGCATTGAGTTAAGACAACAAAGTTAGTTCCATTGTCAGAATAAAGGTTGGCAGGGCATCCCCGCCTCGAAAAAAGTCGTGCGAAAGCCGCCATGAAGGCTTGGGTAGATAGATCTGATGTTGGTTCTAAATGAATTGCCTTTGTTGCAAAGCATACGAAGACACAAACGTAACCTTTGGTGGATTTATACGCTCGGGCTGCATACGTTTTTATATCAAACGGTCCAGCAAAATCAACACCAGTATTGTAAAAGGATCTTGACAATTGAGTACGTTCTGGAGGTAAAGCAGCCATTAATTGGGTAGCTTGGCGTTGCTTGTATCTTGTACATTGTGTACATTGGTCAACTGTGAAACGAATTAGATTTTTGAGCTTTGGTATCCAATAGCCCGTCCGTATAACTCGCAACATAGCTTGATTTCCTCCGTGTAGACTTATCAAGTGAACATGGTTTGTCAGCAATCTTGCAAAACTACTCTTGTAGGGTAAAATAACTGGGTGTCTTTCATTGTATGATAGACAACTGGAATTTACTAAACGACCATTTGCACGTATTATGTTCTTCGTATCTAAAAAGGGTGAGAGTACTTTTTCCGGATAGTGGAATTTTCCTATTTAAACACTTATACTCTTCAGGATAATACAGAGTCTGACATATTACTATAAGTTTATCCTTAGTTGTACTAATTTCTTCACAATAGTGGGTACGCTAAAGAAAAAGAAATCTTCTTTTGCATTCCATCGAATACCTACGGTTTTGGTATTATGGGAATCTGGGAGCGTTAGTAAATCCACATCAAGTAAATGGTCTTCGGGTAAAATGCTTAACAGATCAGGTGAATTTGATATCCATTTCCTTCCCTAATACCGTAATCATTTCAATTTGAGCAATTTTTGCATCTTCAATTGTATGGGCACCAGATAAAACATCGTCAACATACATATTGTTTTTCAATATATGAGATGCAATCGGGTGAGTAGTTTCAACTTCCTTAGCCAGTTCAAGAAGAGTTCTGATTGCGAGGTAGGGTGCGCAATTAACTCCGAACGTGACCGTTTGAAGTTCGTAGTCCCTTATGGGTTCATTAACGCTTTTACGAAACAATATTCGCTGAAACGGTATGTGGGTAGTGTTCAATAAGATCTGCCTGTACATTTTTGTAATGTCGGCATTAAATACGATCTTATAAAAGCGCCATTTTAATATAACTATAGATAAATCTTGTTGTAAAGTAGGACCAGTAAATAGGGCATCATTTAAGCTGTTGCCGTTCGAAGTTTTGTCGTTTTTTTTTTGTCGTAGTACGATCGGGTTTGACAACAGCATGATGGGGTAAATAGTAATAAGTCATAGAAGAACTATTTGGGTTGAAATTAATAGACAAAGAATAAACAAGAAGTGAAACGCTGTCATTTTTTTACAACAATAACATTACGCTCTTCTCACAGACGAGTGCTGTGTAAATCCAACACATATGTAAAAAATTTATTCTCTCTCCAAACTTCAAAACTTTTTCGCGAAAATTTGAGGATAATAGCACTTTGAAATATTTTTTATCACTTAACATTATATTTTATAATTTTTTTGCACAATTTAAACACATTTAATAGCCCGAAAATAATATATTTTTTACAAACGAAAAAAAATATTTTTTATTTTTTGACATTGAATTTTTGTTGGTTGAAATTAAAACTAAAAAAAAACAATGTTGTAAATTTTCGTATGGTAAACGAAAAAGATATTTCAAATAAATAATTTATTTTTTCAATATTATAGATTAAAAAACCAAATAGACGTGTTTATAAAATGTTTGTAGATAAAATATGTGGAAAATATCTTAAGAAACCTTTCAAAGTATAAATTGAAATGTAATATTTTTTTTTCAATATTTTTCAATACGATTTTTTGCAACTATGTTGACTTGAGAATTCTACTAATACATTCTTAGAGTTAGGTACCGGATGACAGTAGACTTAGGTACTTTTGACAACAGTTTCATTTCTTATTTATTCTTTGTTAATAGATTTCATGTGGCCTAAGTCAACATAATCTTGCAGAGCGTTATCATACTCTGTTTTTAAACTAGGATTCTTCATCAAATTCTTCTCATTTCTCAAGTATTGTGCCATTGCAATATGGCGTGAGTTTCCTAACTCTAGCTGTGGGGTTCGAAACGGAAGATCTACTTAATAGCGGCCATTGGGTAAGCGTAGTGTGGTTTTCATGAAAACATTTTCACATATGGTTTCTTCAACCAACTTAATGGGTTTTTGTGGGATTTCTTCAATTTCCCAAAATGTTGTTAAGCATTTATAAAGTGTAACTGCGCTGAAATATGAAACTATTGTTTGATTTCTGTTAGTCTCTTCGACCGGTCCTGTAAAGATCCAACCAACGGTATCTTGAGCTATTAGTGTGTTAAGAAAGTCTTTCTTAAAACCAGAATTCAAAATTTGTGGGTAGAAATCACTTCCTTAATAAAGTCGATAGGTCTACTTTCGTAAAACCTTGGATCTGCTAACTGAATATTTTGTAAATCCTTTATGATATTTGGGTTTATGTTTTGGGTGGGTAATGTTCTAGTTAGCGTTTTGACCACTATCGCTTGGATTTCTAAACTAAAGTTTCTTTGGGTATTGGACCTCAGAGTAACTTCACACATTTTGTTTGAACGAGCTGATACAACTTCGTTCAAACCAGATATTTCAGCAATGATGGGTTGGGTGGGTATGCGTAATTTTCGTCTAAACTGATCTGAAATAAACGAAAAATCTGAAGCAAGGTCTATAAGGGCCCGCTCGGGAAACAGAGAACCGTGAATTTCTACTTCTAAAACAGCTGTTCCTAACAGTTTTTTCCGGTCATCTAAAACAGTGTCTATTTGTTTGGTCATTGTTGAGAATTATTGCGCCGTATTTTGCGTTGATGACGATGGCTGTTCTTCTGTCGGGTTCGGGTTTGTACTAGAGTTCGTGTTAGCGTTCGACGAAGAAGAGAATTATGTCTTCCTCCACAATGTCTGCAAGTAAATGTACTATAACATTCTTTCATGCCATGAGAAATCGCCAGACAATTATAACAACATCCATTTTGTTTGACAAAATTTATTCTCTCTGCTACTCCCATTGAGGCAAAAGAAGAACAATATCTCAATGAATGATTTGCCTTACAGAGCTTGCATACTAGGCTATTGGGTTTATTTGGGTTTTGAGTTCGGGTAGGGTTTGAGAGTTTTTGTTCGGGTTTGGGCTTTTTCTTGGCACGGGTATCTTTTTTGGGTTCTTGGGTAACATTGTTGACAAAAGTACTACCCTTCCGTTCATTTAGTTCTCAGAATTTTGTTTATTTCTTATTTGGATTCTTGATATCACTAACAGATTCAAGTCCTTTGTACTTGTTTGTTAAAAATATATCCTTTTCAGTCCATGATGGAATTTGCGAACTATCGTTTAGAGTCTTTTCAAAATCCTCAAGGGTTTCTTTGGACAGTTTAGACGAACAGAGATATACGAAAATTGGATCCCAATTATCTGTATCAATATCAAGTATATTTAAATTGGAAATGCAACTGTTTATTTTTCTCTGCAATTTACGAATAGCTATACCGCATTGGACATTAACATAGGGTAAATTAAATAATAGCGGTATTCGATGTTCGATGCGTTTTGTATTGTAAAAGTTTAATCTTGCAAATATTTTGCTAACGAGTGTGAGTGGTTTCTTTATTTGATATTTGCAATGCAAAGAAATTTAAGCTTTTTAACATCTGATACTTGTCAACAATAAATGAAAGTTTATGTTTGATTTTTTCAATAATCTTTGGAAGAAGTTGCCCAGGAAATAACTTGGACTGAATGTAAGACGTTCGCCTATTTATAAGTGGTCTGTAGATACCTAATTTTTCATCTATGTATACGGCCTCAACAACATTAATTTTTTATAACAGTTCCGCGGTTTGTAAAACAAAACGTACTTCTATACTTGGTGCCTCCTCCAAATAATCAAAGAACATTTATATTCCTTCTGTTGACCACTTTTTGTTTGGTTTTTCACTTCTTAATTTTTTTTTGAATAATTTTTGCCTCTATTGTTTTAGTTTCATTTATTTTGTTGTTTACAATTGACAGCTGTTTTAATGAGACAATTGCAAACGCAGTAACGCACCAAAAAAACTATACCATTTAAGTATTGCATGAATGCATGGTGTGACAATTTTAACAGTGTGTGTTTTGTTGTTGGATTGCAATAAAAAGCTATGAAATTTTGCATTTGCTCTTTTACAAGACCATTTGCACTAAACACTGAACTCCGCTAATGTTTTTAATTGCGCATTAATTTGCATGCGTTTATTCTCATATTGAGCTGTTAACTGTGTCCATGCGATAACAAAGCCTATTTCTTTGGCCTCTCCGCATGTTTTTTGTTTTAAGTCAAATAATTTTTCTACCCCACTAAGGCGAGAGTTGTTACCATAAATGGCTTTGAACATATCTCGGTAAGATGTCCAAGTTTTGAAATCGCCATGGAATTCTTGCATGTCACAAGGGGGTACACTAAATGATGACGAGCTAGATACATTGTGGTTTACAGAGGTAGGAGGGGAGTTTTTCATGGCTTCCATACGGGTTGCATCTGCTAGTGCTGCATCAATAGAAATAATTCGAGATCTGAAGAGAGACTTGGCTTTCGCGTATTCCCGGGTAAGTTCATATATGTTGATGGTAGCTGCTTTTTCTGGGTCATCCATTAATTCAAATTCTCGAATCCATTCATATCGGATGGCAATCTTGTTCCATATTTCCTCCAGTTCTCGTTTTTGGTACTGGATAGCAGCTAGGGTGAGATATTCATCGACGGTCTTCTTATAATTGTCTTCCAAGGAAGCTAAATCCACTTAGATGTAACGCATGAAACCTGCGGCCATTGATTTTAATGAGGGCATTTTTATTAAGAATTAGTAAAACTCCGTTAAAAAAGGGTAATTGGGTAAAATTAAGGAAATAGTTGACAGGGTTGTGCGTACCACTGAGTAAATTTCCCAATGGGTGAGTATTTTTTACATCTGAAATGATATTGCGTATTGCAAAAAAAGTCAATATTGGGTTTTTCAACGCTTTAGAAAATACCTAGTAAAATTCTATAAAATGGGTGGGTGGGTTTACTATATTAGGTTTTTCTATTTCAATGCGCTGAAAAATGTTTAAAAATTTTAATTTTCTAAAGAGTATAGGAAATTTTATTAAATTGTAAACAATACAACTTACCGACTTGGCTGGTCTGTAGGGTACTACTATGTTTTGTACGTACGTGTGTGTGTGCGACTTTTTCCTTGTCGATTCCTCTTTGTTCTTTCCGCTTTGTGGGGATCGACTAGTGCACTTGTTATTGTTGTTAATTGTATTAGTGGTTAGTAAGGCGCAATTTACATGAAGACTTTTCAGACGTCTGTTTTTTCCAATTCTCTTTTGAGAATCTTCCAAAAAATCATGAACATTTATACGGTGATTTTTTACATGCAACTATGCATGTCTTTTTTTGATGTTTAATTGTATAATCCTTTTTAATTACTTATTCGTAATAAAAATAAAATGAAATTTTTAACATAAAAACCATTTAATTTGATTTAAAAAAATTTAATTACACGCTATAGTATTTTTTTAATGCAAATTTTAATGTTTTCATGTAAAAAAAAGACATAATTATTTTTTTACATGAGCATAATATCAACAGTACGAATGAGTTTAAAAAGGAATGTCAAAAACAATCATGAAAATCCAAAATCATGTTTGTTTTCTTACCCCCCATTCTTCTCTACCCCGCTCACCACCAATCATCGACAAACATGAAAACAGACGTCTGGGCAAACATGAAAAAAATCATCGTGTAAATTGGGTGTAAAAAACAAACAACTTAATATTTTGGGTATATTTAAATAGAAATTGTAATTGTATTTTGCAGTATGTGCAAAAAGTTTTTAAACGTATATTTTACAATTTTTATGGGTTAAATATTGAATAAACCACTGATTATACCCTACACCACTTTAGTGGGGAGGGTATATTGGATTTGTGCTGATGTTTGTAACATACAAAAATATTCGTCCTAGATCCCCCTTAAAGTATACCAATTCTATTCCTTAAAGTATAGAATCGTTTTCTGAGTCGGTTAAGCTATATCCGTCCGTCCGTCTGGCTGGCTGGCTGGCTGTCCATGTAAACCTTGCGCGCAAGGTATAGGTCGCAATTTTGAAGATAATTGGATGAAATTTGGCACGCACGTTTTATTTGACCCAAGGACCCAAGCGTGGCAAAATGGTTAAAATCGGTCCATTATTTCACCTCATAATTATGTTAAATATACAGATATATCGATAAAATACGGCACAACTAAGTTTTATAGAAGTCTTGATGACCCTGCCATATTTCATAAAGATCGGGCCCCATTTGACCCTAGCTCCCATACAAAGTCCCCTTGAGAAAATTACTTGAATGTTCCAAATTAACTTATAAACACAAATATCGCGATGAAATTCATCACAATAAAATATTATGTAAATATAAATATATTCACAAAATTTTATCGGGCTTGGCCCATATTTGCCCCTAGCCCCCATATAAAGCCTCTTTCAGAAAATTAGTTTTTCATCCATAAGTTGCTTAAATGTATCGGAACAAGGGAACATTGAACATAAATGCTTTATTATGAAAAATAAATCACATTTAATATTCATAACTGGTGTAGGGTATCATATGGTCGACCACGCCCGACTATACTTTCTTGTTTTTATTTCGTTTTGTGTGTGATTTTATTTAATTTAAATAAATTTATTTGCCAAAAAATTTTTGTTCAAAGAATTTTTGGTTTCACTGTTACTTTTTCTTTAAATAATTTATGTCTAGAAAAAAACTTGAAAACTATATTTAAGATAATTTTGAGTATGCTGAATCCGGGAAAAATAATATTTTTTGAATTTGAGTTTTCCCTAGTGAGTTATAGAAGGTCAAAGTTAAATGTCGAATATATTCGACATTCGAAAAACAGTCTCCAAAAAGTACCACCAATATTTTTTATGAATTTTTTTTTTTTTTTTTGTAAAATGTCTTCTTAAACTTCTTTTTAAATCTGCATAGTCCGATCTCCTAAAATTCAATTCTTTTGGCCATTAAATGAAGCTCATTTTTAAACGTTGTTAAAAAGCACTTTTTGAAAAGTAGTCATAAGTGACAATTTCTTAAAATCTGATTTTTAAATACTTTTAAAATACGGAAGATCTTTCAAAATCTCAATTATTGTTTTATATTTGCAATTATTTTGTTTTGTCACATTTTTTTGCACAAATTATTTTTCTTCTTGTTTTTTTTTTCTATGTGTTATTGTAGACTTTTTCTTTTTAATTTATTGTAATTTTTCCTTCAACAATTCTTTTTTGTACTTATGTTCTTTAAAACTGTTTTGTGGACTGTTAATTATCTATTTATCAATGATTTTTTTTACGGTTCGATTGGACCATGTTTATTTTGGTGTTAGAGGGAGACAACAATATTTTTTTAATGTAAATAAAACACTTTAGGTTTTCAAAACGTTATAAAGGCACATATGTGTTTATTAAACTTTGGATTAATATATAACTTTGGTAAGTATATAATTCAGTTATATTCTGTATACAAATAATTTAGGTTAAGTAAATTTCATTTAGGTTAGGGTTTTAATTCTTTTAGATTATAATATTGTATATTTAAATTTAAGTTTAGGATTTTTGTAATATTTTTAAATTAAATAGTTTTAAATTGTAATTAGGGTTTGAACTTGTAGGAGTATTTTTAGGGTTTTAAATAGCGCAATTTTATCTTTATAGTTTTAGGATTTTTTAGATGACACTTTCAAATTGTTTACGATAAGTTTTAGGGTATTTATATACATGATTCAATAATTTAGTTGTTAGTTATTTATATAAATAATACTGTGATTTAGGCTAAGGTAAATGAACACTGTGATATATACATATTTCGATTTACAATTACCTCTGTGATTTAGGCTAGTATACAGCACTGTGATCAATTAGATTTAGGTAATAAAATACACAATTAATTCTGTTATTTATTTTTTAAACCTTTATATATATACACTTTTATAAACTTATATATTTTATATATTCTCAGCGAGATCTAGGTGTTGCCTTTTCTGCTACGAACTTTCAAGTAAGTTTTTTTGCTTTTGTTGTTTCTTTTTTCGTATAGTGTTTTCTTCCTGCGAAGTTAGCTGCAGTTTAAAAACAATAGAGATGGTGATAGGGGCCGCTAGGCAAACGGTGTTGGTACAGTTTGGTACCACTTTGTTCACAACGTGAACATTTCCGAAAATTAGTTTATCGTTAATAACACCCTCAAATATATCGGTATCAACAAAAAATTTTATACATGAAAATATAATATGAACAGAAATCATAATATCAACGTAGATCTCAGTCGGATCACAATTGGTCATAGCTCCCATATAAGGTCCACTTTTGAAAATCACTTAAATGAACATATTTCATTGATAAACAAAGCTATCGGGATAAAATTCTACATGAGTATGTTTTGTACATACATAAATCACTCCACGGAATTTTTCTCCGGGTCGGTCCATAATTGGTCATATCTCCCATATAAGGTCCACATCCGAATCACTTAAATGCGCATAAATCATTGATAAATAAAGCTATCAGGATGTGAATTTGATATACCCTACACCACTATAGTGGGGAGGGTATTATACGTTTGTGCTGATGTTTGTAACACACAAAAATATTGGTCCTACACCCACCTTTAAGTATACCGATCGACTCAGAATCACATTTTGAGTCGATTAAGACATGTCCATCCGTCCGTCTGTCCGGCTGGCTGGCTGGCTGGCTGTCCATGTAAACCTTGTGCGCAAGATAATTTAATGAAATTTGGACCAAACATGTTTTTTGGCACAAGGACGCCTATTGAAAATGGTTGAAATCGGTCCATTATTTCACCTAGCCCCCATATAACCGTACCTCCCGATTTGGGCTTTTTATGCCATAATTACGTCGCATATACTATTATCTCTCTAAAAATTGGCACAAATAAGTTTTATATAAGTATAAATGACACTGCAGATTTTTGTAATGACAACAAACCCCCTTCAAATAATGTCCAAAACTTGTAACCATTTGTATCGCAATGAAACTCAACAAAACTATCTGTTATTTAAAAATATATCCTTTTCCCAAATTTAATGAGGATCGGCCCATGTTTGACCTATACTCCTATATAAAGCCTCATTTAGAAGAACTTGGAATTAAGGTAAAATTCAACATAAAGGTTTCTTTATGAAAAATAAAAATTTTAAAAATATACTAATGGTGTAGGTGTAGGGTATGGTCGGCCATGCCCGACTATACTTTCCTATATGTTTTTTTTCGAATTGGTCCATTATTGGTCATAGTTCCCATATAAGTTATCGGCAGGATCGGCACATAAGAATAACCGGTCGGTATCTGAAAATCACTTAATACAAATGTTTCTGGGCCTAATCAAAATTAGTTACATACATACATACATACATACATACATAAAGAAGTTACAAAATGATAAATAGTATCTTAATTACGGAAACCAAACATATGCCGGTTTAACAGTTCTCCATAAGGGAAATAAAGTACTTTAGTGCTAAAGTACATACTTAAGTAAAATTTCTTTCCTTAGTATAAATTTTTTGTATGCTTGAACGTAAATTTGCAATAATAATTGTTTTACAAAAAGTTGGCGTAAAAAGGGGCGTGGCGTCCTATCCAGAGGTCAGACCTATCGGTACACCAAATTTCATGTAAAACGGTTCAGTAGTTTTCTGTAAGTCTAGAAAAAAGTGAGCATAAGAGGAATCGTGACGTCCAATCATGATTTTATATAACCTATTGTTCCACTTAGAATAGAACTATTAGTGTTCTAAATTTCATGCAAATCGGTTCAGTAGTTTGGCCGTGAAAGCTTAACAAACGGAGTGTCTATTTCATATAATTATAGGATAGGATATAGGGATAGTTTTATAAAAAGTGGGCGTAGAAAGGGGCGTGTCATCAGATCAAGATCTTATATATATCCTATAGTCCTTTTCGAGATTATACCTGTCGGTATGCAAAATTTCATGTAAATAGTTTTAGTAGTTTAGTTGTACAAAAAGTGGGTGGAAAAAAGGGCGTGGCATCCGGCCACGATCTTATATAGCTCACTACTTCTTTTGGGATTAGACCTATTAGCGGTCCAAATTTCATATAAATCGTTTGAGTAGTTTTGCCGTGAAAGCGTAACAAACAAACACACACACAAACAAACGAATAGTCTGTTTTATATATATTTATAGGATATTATACGTTTTGAAGATGTAATGTGTCGTACTGTTCATTCCAAAACATTCATTATAACAGATTTCATGAAAATCGGATTCGTACTTTTTTGTATGCTTGATCGTAAATTTGGTATAATAATTGTTTTACAAAAAGTTGGCGTAAGAAGTGGCGTGGTGTCCGATCCAGATCTTGTATAGTTTATAGTTCCTCCTGAGGTCAGACCTATCGGTATACCAAATTTCATGTAAAACGGTACAGTAATTTTCTGTAAGTCTCGAATGAACATTTTTCTATTTAAGGCATGAGAAAATTTACATATTTCTTCAAATATTTGATCAACTAAAAAAATATTAATATAAAAGTAGCTGGTGGATGGTATTTAAGATTCGGCTCAGCCGAATATAGCACTCTAACTTGTTTATTGATATAGAAGCATTATATATTCAAAGATCAATTTATCCCTCCTATGACAACTTCCATATACCTAACGAATCAATATTATCTTCAGATCTGTATAAGTTTGTTTTCTTATGATATATTAATGTACATATTTTCCATATATTTTAAAGATTTCCAAACATTTCGGTTAACCGGTGTTTTTTATACTCGGTTAACCTACAAACCGGTTTTCTAGAAATAGTAAATAACCGAAAACCCGGTTTTAACAAAAGTCGTTTTTTTATAAACACTAGACAAAATATGGGCAGACTAGAAATAAGGGGGGAGGCACCTCCCATATGAATTAAATACTAAAATTCATTTATCTGGAAAACTATTGTAGATAAAATCTTAAAATTTTGTGCAGACCTTTGCATCCATGAGAATATTTAGGAGAATAACGGGTGGACTTTCATAAGGGGACGGATTGAAGACAAAAATGCGTATATCTGAGAAACTATTAGAACTAAAATTAAAATTTTGCATGAACTACTGTGACATCCATGTGAACATTTGGGTAATAAATTGGTGGACTAGATTTTAAGTTTAAATTAAAAAATTCGTTTATCTATGAAACTATTGAAGCTAGAATTTTAAAATATTGTACAAAGAATTTTGAACATTTGTGTGAAAAATGGGCGGACATTTATTAGAGGGACCTGTCAACTCCATATGACTTAATTACAAAAATTCGTTTGGCATCTCCCATATGAATTAAATATAAAAATTCGTACATATATCAGGGAAACTGTTAGAGCAGTTAGAGTTAGAAAGGGTAGCAAAGCACACTGGGTATAGCTAGTTCATTATAAAAAAACAAAAATGAAAAAATACTATAAAATTGAAAATTTGAAAAACAAA
Source organism: Lucilia sericata (assembly GCF_015586225.1). Classification (NCBI taxonomy): domain Eukaryota; kingdom Metazoa; phylum Arthropoda; class Insecta; order Diptera; family Calliphoridae; genus Lucilia; species Lucilia sericata. The sequence continues at coordinate 238,813 of NW_023994643.1, forward strand.
ATTAATTCGCAATGAAATCAATACGTTACAATTGCTATGAATTGTTATTTAAATAATTAAAAATGACAAATTTTATTCCAAACGAATTTTAAATTGTTTTTTTTTTTTATAAATGGTGTTTATATTTCCTGGGCACGGAAATCTATTAATAGAACTCAATATAACAGGAAAAGGAAAATCACAAAAACAGATATACAAATTCTCTGTTATTGGTTCACTCACACAAAAATAAATCTAAATTTAAGCAAAATTTGATTAACACAACAAGAGTTGCTTACTGTTACAATTCTAAGAGTGTTATGTAACTCTCAAAAAAAAAAAACAAGTTAGAGTGCTATATTCGACTATGCCGAATCTTAAATACTCTCCACCTGTAAGCTACTTTTTATGAAAACCCTTCTAAATATTTCTAGATACGTATTTAATAAATTGTGAAAGTTTAATTTGTGCTTCCGTGATGAGGGTGCTATCATTTAGAAATCATACATACCTTTTATGGAGATATGGCCAATTATTGGCCAATCCGAACAAATTTCGCAGAATGAAAAAGTGACTTGTGGAAATGGACCTTATATGACCAATTATGCATTGATCCTTATTCCGATATCTTTATTTATCAATGAAATATGCGATTTTCTGAAGTTTATCTTATATGACAGATATAACCAATTATGGTCCGATCCACAGTGGGGCAGAATCGAAATTTTTTGGAAATAAATCTGGCATTTCTAAACGGCTGATCCGATTGGGATAAAATTTGGCGTGAGCGTAGCCAAGGAGTATTCGAGTTTAAGTTTTGAAGATGAACCCTGCAGATTCCCCAGGGACGGCGCTGTGGCGGCATGTAAAATTTTTAAACTCGTGCCATTTTTTTGTTTTTCACCCAAATACAAAGACAAGGACATACTACTTATCTCTTATAATATCCAAATTATAGGCATTTAAAAATTTAGTGATACAAAATTTACCATACCTTGGCCCGCCTTTTTTTGAATACCGGGCGTAATTTTGGACCAAATGGACTCAATTTTTTCTTGTTAGTTAGACAACAAAATTTCCAATAATATACAAAAAATTTCAGATCAATATCAGATCCAAAAATATACGTTTTTTAATTTAAAAATTCAAAAAATTTTAGATTTTTGCCGTTTTTTTTGCCAAAAATGTGTCTTAACTCTTTTATTAATAAAATAAAATTTTCTTTAAGAACATATAACAATTTTATAGTTTTCCAAAGGGGAACGCAGAACGCTTTGGCGTAAAAAACTTGTCCTATTTTTTGAAAATGTTGCCACTGCGTCCTTCCGAATATGACCTATTTTTTATCAAAACTTCAACTTTGGGCGACATGTTCTAAAATCCCAAAGCTGGGATCAGAAAACTGAAAGCAGTTTTGGAAACCTCAATATGTTTTATATTTACTCCAAAAGTATTTTCCCAGCCCTGAAAGAAATGTGGACCCTATGGGCAAAAATGTAAAAAATCCCATTTTTGGGATTTTGATTCCTATTTTTGGGAATTGCGGGATGCCCTTTGACCTTTTCAATTTTTTTTTTTGCATTTTCTTATTTGAAATGACAAATTTAACAAGCGTTGAAGATTTCATTGAGTTTTGTTCATAAATAAAGATTTTTTCATATATTACATATTTGTTAAATTTCTAAAACTATGATTTATATCAAAATTTTATTAGGGTCGCAGATAGCTACAACAATTTAGTCTATATTTATCCCTTAATATCATTTTTTAGTTAGATATGAAAATTCTCGACCCTTTACAAAAAATTTCAAGCCAATATCTCAATTACATTCAAAAATATGTTCATTTAAACCTGCGTCCTTTAATTTCATCTTTTTCATATTTTAGTATTAAGTATGAAGGAACATACATTTGGTGTTGAACAAAATATTTGGACAATTTTTAAAAATTATTTAGTTAATTATTTTATTAAAGACTATAACTTTGTATATATGTACAATAAAAAAAATTATAATTTTATTATGAGCCACGCACAACAACACCTAAATCACCCCACACAAGCCACCTTTCCCGCCCACCGAAATATAAAACACAATTTAATACAATATCATCAGTTAGTACAATAGCTTTTTTTATTTGAACTCTTTATCTTAAACATAATACAATTAATTCTTACAACCTACTTATATAGTTAATTCCTAACGTTTGGCATCTCCCATATGAATTAAATATAAAAATTCGTACATATATCAGGGAAACTGTTAGAGCAGTTAGAGTTAGAAAGGGTAGCAAAGCACACTGGGTATAGCTAGTTCATTATAAAAAAACAAAAATGAAAAAATACTATAAAATTGAAAATTTGAAAAACAAAATTAATTCGCAATGAAATCAATACGTTACAATTGCTATGAATTGTTATTTAAATAATTAAAAATGACAAATTTTATTCCAAACGAATTTTAAATTGTTTTTTTTTTTTATAAATGGTGTTTATATTTCCTGGGCACGGAAATCTATTAATAGAACTCAATATAACAGGAAAAGGAAAATCACAAAAACAGATATACAAATTCTCTGTTATTGGTTCACTCACACAAAAATAAATCTAAATTTAAGCAAAATTTGATTAACACAACAAGAGTTGCTTACTGTTACAATTCTAAGAGTGTTATGTAACTCTCAAAAAAAAAAACAAGTTAGAGTGCTATATTCGACTATGCCGAATCTTAAATACTCTCCACCTGTAAGCTACTTTTTATGAAAACCCTTCTAAATATTTCTAGATACGTATTTAATAAATTGTGAAAGTTTAATTTGTGCTTCCGTGATGAGGGTGCTATCATTTAGAAATCATACATACCTTTTATGGAGATATGGCCAATTATTGGCCAATCCGAACAAATTTCGCAGAATGAAAAAGTGACTTGTGGAAATGGACCTTATATGACCAATTATGCATTGATCCTTATTCCGATATCTTTATTTATCAATGAAATATGCGATTTTCTGAAGTTTATCTTATATGACAGATATAACCAATTATGGTCCGATCCACAGTGGGGCAGAATCGAAATTTTTTGGAAATAAATCTGGCATTTCTAAACGGCTGATCCGATTGGGATAAAATTTGGCGTGAGCGTAGCCAAGGAGTATTCGAGTTTAAGTTTTGAAGATGAACCCTGCAGATTCCCCAGGGACGGCGCTGTGGCGGCATGTAAAATTTTTAAACTCGTGCCATTTTTTTGTTTTTCACCCAAATACAAAGACAAGGACATATCTCTTATAATAGTTAATTATTTTATTAAAGACTATAACTTTGTATATATGTACAATAAAAAAAATTATAATTTTATTATGAGCCACGCACAACAACACCTAAATCACCCCACACAAGCCACCTTTCCCGCCCACCGAAATATAAAACACAATTTAATACAATATCATCAGTTAGTACAATAGCTTTTTTTATTTGAACTCTTTATCTTAAACATAATACAATTAATTCTTACAACCTACTTATATAGTTAATTCCTAACACTACTTAAAATATCTTCATTCTGTAATTGCCTGGAGCATTTTCTTGAGCTGAATAGTTGAACATGCTTAAAATCTCGATTCCTCGCTTCCTGGGCTTCTTCTGTTAACTTTCCAAGTGGAAGAATATTCGATTCAATTATTATTTGACCATGACACAATACTTTATGTACTGTTGGTGTTAGTTCCCTCCATGGATACAGAGATACAAGTAATTTAGAAATTTCAGATGTATATTCCCCAAATCGATTTCCATTAATGTTATGTTTACTATTCAGTGCCATTAAAATAGTGTTAACTCTTCGAAGCAACTCCTTCCACATCATTAACAGCAATAGGTGATGGTAGGATAGTTTGTTTTTTTTCCTGGATCGCCTTGTATGATGGTAATATATTGTGTCCATTTTCATGCAGAGCTTTCCTTAATATTTGGTACTTATTTCGACTGAGACCCAGTTCCAACATAAGCGCTATTGCTTCCTCTTCAGTAAAATTTGATTGTGATGTTGGAGTTGGTATACTTTCCACAATTCGCTTAAGTCGTTTTGGTGATGCATTAGGAGGAATAGTTGCAATATGTACGTCATCCATAGGTTGGTTTTCCTTTTTCAGCATTTCGTTAAATGTATCAGCAATTTCCTCATTTGAGATTGAAAAAAGTTTTTGTGTGACCCTCTTTTTTTTGACCTTGAACATAAGTCTTCGTATGACTTGCAAGGCGCTCCTGTTGATGTGTTGTAAGTTGAGATTTCCGTAGTAGTTTCCATCCAACTACAAAATTTTAATCGAAATTTCTTTTGATTTCCATCTACAGACTTACTTTTTACATCAAAAAGTTTTCAATTTTTGATATGCCTGTTTTGTCTACTTTTCTACTATATGTAGTTTTTATATAATTTGAAATGTCTTCAATTCTTTCTGGCCCTTTTGAAGATACACTCCATAAAACGGAACACAACTCTTCGTACTTTAATGTAATCTTCATTGTAGATTTATTAAATATGGTATTTAAAATCTGAGAAGTTTACTTATATACAAATTCTTGTCATTTCCGATACAAGTATTCCAAAGTAAAATTACGAATTGTCTACCTATTAACATTTAGGACTATATTACTATAACCTGTAATTCAGTCATTGATATTTCTTATTAGTGAATGAATCGAAATTATCATTACCTGTATATTTTTACCTACATGATCATAAACGAAACAGAACGAAATGATCTGTCGAAAAAATTTAGGTAAAAAATAGTTATAAATTTCTGAAAATTTGAGCATAATAGGACCTTTCAATTATAAGGATAAGCAAACAAATAGAAAATAGGTAAATATAAGATTTAAATATGTTCTGTCATATTTAATACTAAAATATGAAAAATATGAAATTAAAGGATACAGGTTTAAATGAACACATTTTTGAATGTAATTGAGATATTGGCTTGAAATTTTTTGTAAAGAATCGAGAATTTCCATATCTAACTAAAAAAAAGATATTAAGGGATAAATATGGACTAAATTGTTGTAGCTATCTGCGACCCTATTAAAATTTTGATATAAATCATAGTTTTAGAAATTAAACAAATATGTAATATATGAAAAAATCTTTATTTATGAACAAAATTCAATGAAATTTTCAACGCTTGTTAAATTTGTCATTTCAAATAAAAAAAAAGGAAAAGAAAATTGAAAAGGTCAAAGGGCATCCCGCAATTCCCAAAAATAGGAATGAAAATCCCAAAAATGGGATTTTTTACTTTTTTGCCCATAGGGTCCACATTTCTTTCAGGGCTGGGAAAATACTTTTGGAGTAAATATAAAACATATTGAGGTTTCCAAAACTGCTTTCAGTTTTCTGATCCCAGCTTTGGGATTTTAGAACATGTCGCCCAAAGTTGAAGTTTTGATAAAAAATAGGTCATATTCGGAAGGACGCAGTGGCAACATTTTCAAAAAATAGGACAAGTTTTTTACGCCAAAGCGTTCTGCGTTCCCTTTAGAAAACTATAAAATTGTTATATGTTCTTAAAGAAAATTTTATTTTATTAATAAAAGAGTTAAGACACATTTTTGGCAAAAAAAAACGACAAAAATCTAAATTTTTTTGAATTTTTAAATTAAAAAACGTATATTTTTGGATCTGTAAATGATATTGATCGGAAATTGTATATATTTGGAAATTTTGTTGTCTAACTAACAAGAAAAAATTGAGTCCATTTGGTCCAAAATTACGCCCGGTATTCAAAAAAAGGCGGGCCAAGGTATGATAAATTTTGTATCACTAAATTTTTAAATGCCTATAACTCGGATATTATAAGAGATAAGTAGTATGTCCAAGCACGTTTTTTCAAGATCTCGTCGAGCGCTTTGTATTTGGGTGAAAAACAAAAAATGGCACGAGTTTCAAAATTTTACATGTCGTAGGTACCCTACTTTGAGCCGCCACAGCGCCGTCCCTGGGGCATCTGCAGGGTTCATCTTCAAAACTTAAACTTGAATACTCCTTGGCTACGCTCACGCCAAATGTTATCCCGATCTGATCAGCCGTTTAGAAGTGCCAGATTTATTGCCAAAAAATTTCGATTCTGCCCCACTGTGCGATCCGAAAAAAAAACTTATTTATACAGCCTATTTTAAAAATATCTTTATTTCTTAATTGGATATTTGCATTTAAGTGATTTTTCGGAAGTGGTCCTTATATGGGAGCTGTGACTAACGGAAAACATTTCATAGGGTGTTTCATATCTAATTTAAACACATTGATGACTAATTTAATACCGATATCTTCATTAAGTTATGAAATATGTGCGTTTACGTCGTTATCGGAAATGGGCCTTATATGGGAGCTATGCCCAATTATGGACCGATCCAAAATATATTTTGCAGAGTGATATATTTATATACAATACATATTTATGTTGAATATTATTTCAATATCTCTATTTCTAAATTAGTTATGTGCATTTAAGTGATTTTCTGAAGTTGACCTTACATGGGAGCTATGCCCAATTATAGACCAATCCGAAAAATATTTTGCAAAGTGATATATGTATACACAAAACATGTTTATGTTGAATATTATTCCAATATCTTTATTTCTCAATTAGTTATGTGCATTTAAGTGATTTTCGGAAGTGGACCTTATATGGGAGCTATGCCCTATTGTGGATCTATACAGATCTACGTTGGTAATATGATTTCTGTTCATATTATATACATACTAGCTTTACCCAGTGTGCTTTGCTACCCTAAAAGCAGTATAAATAAAAAACCCACTTAACGATTTTGAAGATTCTAACTGCAATAGTTCTCTAGATTTACAATATGTTACATATTAGAGATGCCAAGCAAATTACTGAAAGTTCGCCAATTTCTATCTGTCTATGAAAAATTTGAATAATATAATAGTTTCCAAGATATACGAAATTTTGTATTAAATTCATTTATGTAGTGCCAATCCCCCAATTGAAAGCTCGCCCGTTATTCTCTAAATAATGACATGAATGTCAGAGTTTTTTATGTAAAATTTTAAGATTCTAGCTCTAGTAGTTTCCAGATATACAATTATTCTATTTCATTCATGTGGGGGCTTCAAGCTCCCCAGATGAAAGTCCGATCTTTTTCCTACAAAATATTCAGATGATTATTGAAGTAATTTCCGCAAAATTTGGAGAATCTAGTTCTATTAGTTTCCCAGATAAACGAAATTTTATATTTAAGTCATATGGGAGTTGTCAAGTTCCCCATTGAAAGTCCGACCGTTATACTCTAATTGTTCAGATGAATGTCAAAGTTTTTCAAGTAAAATTTGAAGATTCTAGCTCTAATAGTTTCTAAGATATATGATTTTTTCTAATTAATTCATATGGGGGCTCCACGCCCCCCATATGAAAGTCCGCTCGTTTTCCCCCAAAATGTTCAGTTGAATATTAAAGTAATTTATGCAAAATTTGAAGAATCTAATTCTATTAGTTTCCCAGATAAGTGAATTTTTGTATTTAATTAATATGGGAAGTGCCAAGTGCCCCATTTAAATTCCGCCAATTATTCCCTAAATGTTCATATTAATGTCAAAGTACTTCATGTAATATTTAAAGATTCCACATCTAATAGTTTCTCAGATATAAGAATTTTTCTATTAAATTATGTGGGGGTTTCAAGCCCACAAGATAAAAGCCCGCCCTTTTTTCTCCAAAATGTTTAGATGAATATTAAAGTAATTTGTGCAAAATTTGAAGAATCTAGTTCTATTAGTTTCCCAGATAAACGAAATTTTGTATTTAATTAATATGGGAGATACCAAGTCCCCCAATGAAAGTCCGCCCGTTATACTCTAATTGTTCAGATGAATGTCAAAGTTCTTCAAGTAATATTTAAAGATTCTAGCTCTAATAGTTTCTCAGATATACGAATTTTTCTATTTAATTCATATGGGGGCTCCAAGCCCTCCCAGATGGAAGTCCGATCTTTTTCATCCAAATGTTCAGACGAATATTTAAGTTCTTATTGCAAAAGTTGAAGAATTTAGTTCTATTAGTTTCCCAGATAAACGAATTTTTGCATTTAATTTATATGGGAGGTGCCACGCCCCCTAATGCTAGTCCGCCTACTTTTTGTCCTAAATAATCATATTGACAATAAAGTGGCTCCGACAAAATTTGAGGCCTCTAACTGTCATATTATCTCAAATATACGGATTTAATATTTTCTAATATGGGCGTGGCACCTCGCCCACTTGAAATTTCAAAATATAAAGTAGCCTATTACCTATTCCAGACATACAGGAATACGCTATGAAAATTTTTGTAGTATATAACGTTCAAACATACAAACAAACACACATTCATTTATATATATATAGATATATGTGCGAAATTTTGTGATGTCGTTTTTCCGAAGTTATTAACGATAAATCTATTTCCGAGAATATGTACCTTTGTATGGGGGCATTTTAGATCCCCGGGTAAAGAAAATAACGTGTGACAAAATTCATTCCATTATTTTTAGTAGTTTCTGAGAAAACTACTCAAGAATTAGGAAAAAACGTAATTTTTCGAGGTAGTCTGAAATTTTTGGCTGATTTGTTTTGCTCAGTTTGAACGTGAGAGTGTTTGAGGCAGACAGACAGACCGACACAGCTAAATCGACTCAGAATTTCATAAATATCCAGAATATATATAAATTTTTTATTTGGGTTTGTGCTGATGTTTGTAACATACAAAAATATTCGTCCTATACCCACCTTAAAATATACCAATCGGCTTAGAATCAAATTGAAAATTGTTTTGCGAAAATGATAAAATATATTTTAGAACTGTAAGAAAACAAAAATTTTTAAATTTGAATAAAACACAGATTTAGAAATATAATTGCAATGCTATGATTAGAGGATATGAAAATAAATTTTAAAGAAACAACAAGAATCAAGTTTAAATGAGAAAGATAAACTCGTTTAAACGAAAATAAGAAAAAAAAAACGTTTAAGATAAAAAATGTATTTTGAAATTAAAAAATCAGATAAAAAATTAAAAATATAAAGAAATTAATTTGAATTTTAATAAAACCCAAAAAATAAAAAAAATTAAATGGAGTTAATGAAATAAAAACATGCAGAAATAACTATAAACATGGAAAAATAAAATAAAAATTGGTTGAGAAATAATAAAATATTGTTATCTATTGCAATAGTTTTTTTTTCTGTATATTTATATAAAAATCGATTTAATAATTATTTAACTGTTTGATTTCAACTACTGGTTATAATATGCTGTAAATGAAGACATTTTGCTCTAGAAAGTTGAAAATTTAATATACTCTGAAATAAATATAGTAAATAGAAAGAGTTACTTTTGAGGATGGAGTGCTATCATTTAGAAATCATACATACCTTTTATGGAGATATGGCGAATTATTGACCAATCTGAACAAAATTTCACAGAATGATTTATCGATAAAAAAAAACACACTGCACATGGGGTCTCTTTAAGTAAACTTGACATAAAGTAAATATTTAGAAATGATTTTTTTTGACAAAAATTTTATATGCCTGGAAAGATAAAATTTTTTTCTATATAACGCCATCATTAGTTTTCCCATTTTTATTGTACAGGGCCTTTAGATGATGTAGGAAAGTTTATGTTTTTATACCCTACACCACTTTAGTGGGAAGGGCATATTGGGTTTGTGCTGATGTTTGTAACATACAAAAATATTCGTCCTATACCCACCTTAAAGTATACCAACCGGCGTAGAATCGTTTTTCTGAGTCGATTAAGCTATGTCCGTCTGTCCGTCCGTCCATATAAACCTTGTGCGCAAGGTACATGTCGCAATTTTCAAGATAATTGGATTTGGCACACACTCCTTTTTCTGCCCAAGGACGAAGCCTATTGAAAATGGTTAAAATCCATTATTTCACCTAGCCCCCATACAACAGAACCCCCCGAAAAGGGCTTCTGACCTCATAATTATGTTAAATATACTTGTATATTGATAAAAAGCGGCACAAACTAAGTTTTATACAAGCCTTGATGACCTTGCCAAATTTCATAGAGATCGGGCCCCATTTGACCCTAGCTCCCATACAAAGTCCCCTTCAGAAAATTACTTGAATGTCCAAAATTAACTTATAAACACAAATATAGCGATGAAATTAAGCACAATAAAATATTATATAAATATAAATATATTCACAAAATTTTATCAGGCTTGGTCCATATTTGCCCCTAGCCCTCTTTCAGAAAATTAGTTTTTCATCCACAAAATTGCTTAAATGTATCGGAACAAGGTAATAGAAGATAAATGCTATATTATGAAAATAAATCACATTTAATATTCATAACTGGTGTAGGGTATCATATGGTCGGTCACGTCCGATTATACTTACTTACTTACTTGTTTATGTATATATTTCTGCAAATTTGTTTATTATTTAATACCATAACTTTTTTTGCACGAAGCTACCATTTAATACAAATTTCTAAAAATTTTCTTTTCCGATACCAAATATACCATTGTTATGTATGAAAGGTGTTATTTTAAATCATCTTTACAGACAAAGATTGATTATTAACTTTTCAAATGCTATTTTTTTATAGATATTTATGTTTTTGCAATTTTTAAAGTGAAAAAGTACAATTTTGACCATTGATGGCCTCCAAGCGACCACATATCCCAAAGACACTCTGAAATCTTCTCAATAACACCAAATTAAAATGTTTGCCTCTTTTTGCATCTATGGCATTTATGGTCACTTTTTCTAACACTCTATGATATGAAAATATTTACATTTTATTTAAAATCTAATTATTGAATGCGAAATGAATTGATTTAAATAATCATTAAAATAGTAGAAACTAGTAAAATAATGACTGGAATGCTATTTATTGATGCTTTATTGGTCTTACATTCTTGCAAATAAGTTTTGCAATAATATTAGAGCTTTTCGTATAATTCCCTATCCCAAATCCTATATAACTGTAAACAGAACATTCCCAAAAAATCCAAAATCTTCCAGAAGATGCATCTTTTGCGAAAGTAATTAGGATATATATAATGTAATAAAAATATTTCGTAAATTATTTAAAAAAATTTTGTTCTGAAAATTTTGCAGAAAAAATTGCATTAAGTGCAACTTTTTCTTTTTTACTTCGTAACTAGAGGACTTCCTCATCCATCGATACCAATAATTTATACCAAAACATTATAGCTTAGTTAATGCCAAGTTTTGTTCAGGGAGACCCCACAGTGTCGGATTTTATCCGTATATTTATAATTGAATGAAATATATTGGAAAAAGTGACTTATGGAAATGGGCCTTAAATAAGAACTAAGACCATTATGCATTGATCCTAATTAAAAAAAAAGATTTCTTATATACACAAAATATCCTTATTCCGATATCTTTATTTATCATGAAATGTGCGATTTTCTGAAGTAGATCTTATATGACAGATATGAACAATTATGGACCGATCCGTAAAAAACTTATTTTATAGCCTATTTATACATACACCACTTTAAGTATACCAATCGGCTTAGAATCATTTTCTGCTTCGATTTGACTATGTCCGTACTTCCGTTTATGTAAACCTTGTAACCAAACTATAGGTCGCATTTTGAAGATAATTCAATGAAATTTGGTACATGATCTTCTATTATTGGACGAAGCCTATTGAAAATGTTTAAGATCGGTCCATAAAATGCACCGCTGAATAGGGCTTGTAAAGCTTGTAATCAAACTTCAGGTCTCAATTTGAAGATAATTCAATGACATTCGCAATCATCTTCTATGGTACCAGAGACGAAGCCTATTGAAAATGATTAACTTTGGTTCATTATTTCACCTAGCCCCCTTACAACTGAACCCGACGAATAGGGCTTTTAAGTTCATAATTATGTTCATATACTCGTGTCTCTACAAAAAGCTGCAAAACAAGTTTAAGCGATTTTCGGAGGTGGTCCTTATTTGGGAGCTGTGACTAATTATGGACCGATCCGGGAAACATTTCGCAGGGTGTTTCATATCTACTATAAAACACATTCATGACTAATATTATACCGATATCTTCATTCAGTTATGAAATATGTGCGTTTACGTAGTTATCGGAAAGCATATTTATGTTGAATATTATTCCAATATCTTTATTATACCCTCCACCACCATCAGTGGTGATAGAGGGTATATATAACTTTGCCATTCCGTGTGTAACACCAAGAAATATTTATCTGAGACCCACAAAGTATATATATTCTGGGTCTTTATGAAATTCTGAGTCGATTTAGCTATGTCCGTCTGTCCGTCTGTCTGTGTAAAACACGCTCACGTTAAAACAAAACAATATAATTAAACCAAATTCACCCAAAACATTCATTATTATCCGGAACAGTTTGGTGTTGAAAATGAGCAAAATCGGTTCACATCGGGAAATGTTATGAATCAAAATTTAAAACAACCTCGAAAAATAAGCATTTTTTACACATTCTGATGTAATTTTCTCGAAAACTATGCAAGATAATTTCATGAAAGTCATCATACATTCGTTTCTACACAAGATATTGATTCCTGCTGAAAATTGCCAGCATCGGTCCATAATTTCATATACCTCCCATACAAAGTACATATTCCCGGAAAATGAGTTTTTTGTTAATAACTTCCGTCGAAAATCACTTAAACGCGCATAACTCATTACTAAATTAAGATATCCATATAAAATTTGATACAAGTATTGCTCATATGCACAGAAATATTACTGAGAAAATTTTTTCCGATCGATCCATAATTGGTCATAGCTCCCATACAAGGTCCCCTCCTGAAAATCACTTAAACGCGCATAACTCATTACAAAATTAAGATATCCATATAAATTTTGGTACAAGTATTGCCCTTATATACAGAAATAATACTATGAAATTTGTTTTCCGATCGGTCCATAATTGGTCATAGCTCCCATACAAGGTCCCCTCCCGAAAATCACTTAAACGCACATAACTCATTACTAAATTAAGATATCCACATAAAATTTAGTACAAGTATTGCTCACATATACAGAAATATTACTATGAAAATTTTTCCGACCGGTCCATAATTGGTCATAGCTCCCATACAAGGTCCCCTTCCGAAAACCACTTAAACACACATAACTCATTACTAAATTAAAATATCCATATAGAGTTTGTCACATGTTTTGCTCTCACATATACAAATATTACTACGAAATTTTTTTCCGATCGGTCCATAATTGGTCATAGCCCCCGTGCAAGGCCCCCTTCCGAAAATCACTTAAACGCACATAACTCATTACTAAATTAAGATTTCCATATAAAATATGGTACAAGTATTGCTCATATTCACAGAAATATTACTGAGAAATTTTTTCCGATCGGTCCATAATTGGTCATAGCTCCCGTACAAGGCCCCCTTCCGAAAATCACTTAAACGCACATAACTCATTACAAAATATTGATATATAGATTTAGCACAAATATTGCTCTTATATACATAAATTACACTATAAAATCGATCCATATTTGGTCATAGCTCTCATACTAGGTCCCCTCCAGAAAATCACTTAAACGCACAATATTCATTGCCAAATAATGATATAGATATAGAATTTTGAAATTTTGTCTTTATATACATAATTGGTCATAGCTCCCATACAAGGTCCTTTTACGAAAATCTCTTAAACGCAAATTACTCATTACCAAATAAAGCTATTGATACAAAATTTGGCACAAATATTAGTTTTGTGTAAAATATTCTATTTCAAGATTTTTTCACGATCGGTTCATAACATGGGTGCCGACATCAGAAAATCACTTGAACACACATTTCTTATTACTAAATTACGATATAGATGCAAAATTTGACTGAAATATAGCTTTTATGTACAGAAATTTTGCTTAAAGAATATTTTCCGATTGGTCTATAATTGGTCATATCTCCCATACTAGGTCCTGCCCCTAAAAGCAATTTAACCGTATTTTACTAGTTGCATTATCAATTTATGTAGAACAAAATTATATATGTATTTGGAAATCCCTAAATCTTTCACACACATGCATACATGCACATTAAATATCGTTAAAGCATATCTTAGGGCGCTATAAAAATATAAAAGAAAATGGGGTTTGTAATGTTCAATAAATCTTGGAATTGTAACAGATTTAAGCTGTTTAAATCTTGGGGTTTTTCTATTTTTTCTTATTTCTACAAATATTTGATCAATTAGAAAAGTATTAATATAAAAGTAGCTGGTGGAGGGTATTTAAGATTCGGCTCAGCCGAATATAGCACTCGAACTCAACGGTTCCCAAATGGGGGTCCGCGGACCCCTAGTGGTCCGTAGTAAAATCCTAGGGGGTCCGCGAAGACGAACGAAAAAAACATGAATAGACAATATTCTTTTATATGTATGTACAAATATCTCCAATTTTTGTGCAATAATCCCAAATTTTTTGGTGACTTTTTGAATTTTATTTTTTCGGTTGTTTATCAGGAAGAAGCTAGGCCCTACAAATTTATTGTATAACTTTTATAAAGTAAAGTATTGAGTGATTTGTAATTTTTATTTCCTGTATATGTACTGAAATAATGGTTTTTATTTCAGACAAATAATACTCTGCCTTACAATTAAATTAGGGATACTGGTATTCCGGAGTATGAAGTTCAATTCAAAGACAAGCTTATTACAGATTTAAGTTTATCAAATTGTAAGCAAAAGTGTTCTTGTTTGAAAGGACTAAAATTATATTTTTCAAAACAGAGGTGACTCTTATGCATCTCTTTATAAATATTCCAATCCGACGTGATACACAGATTTTAACTTGATTTTGTCGACCAATACATATTATTAAATTAACATCAGAAAATCCATAGCGTTTCGCGTAAATATGTAGCCAAAAACCATGAAGTAAAATAATTTTGGTATTTTAAAATTCAAATTTAAGTTCCAAATTCACAGTACTTTAAAAAGAGTTCAAATCATATATTATGCGGATAACGCACGCCCGCAACAACATAGAAGAAGTCCAACTTTCTTATATTATTTTCCCGAAAACTTAGCTCACTTACTCAGTTCACCCTTTGCAATCGCAACAAATTTTTGAAGCGTGACTCCTTAAGCACATGTGACAATATTTGATAAAGAAACCTTTTCGCTACCTTGAAGAAAAATGAACATGAAAGATCTCACGATCATAAAATGAAACATCATGAAACATATCAACAAAGAAGTCATTCTATCTTCAAAACATGCAATTGAAAACCTATCTGAAATATTATATTCTCAATGTACGGAAATATTTTATAGATATGACATCTCTACATTTATTAGACCTAGGGATTAATGGACTAGGTCAATTTTCGGATGGACAATTATTTAGAACAATAGAATATCAATATATGTATGGGGGTCCGCGAAATTAAATAAGTTCTTCAAGGGGTCCGCGAAGTAAAAATCGGTGGGAACCGCTGCTCTAACTTGTTTCTTAATTAGTTATTTGTATTTAAGTATTTTTCGAAAGTAGACCCTATATGGGAGCTGTGACCAATAATCGACCTACATATACAGATCTACGTTGTAATGTAATGATTTCTGTTCTTATTATATTCATATATGCAAAATTTCGTGGTGATACCGATATTTTTGCCGAAGTTATTAACGATAAATTTATTTCCGAGAATATGTACCTTTGTATGGGGGCTATGAGAAATTTTGAATCGATTGTTTTGAGTTTGAAAATTTTTGATTCCTGGGTAAAGAAAACTTCCTGGAAATGAGAAACCTACTCAAGAATTAGGAAAAAAAACTTAATTTTTTCGAGGTAGTCTGCAATTTTTACTCATAACTTTTTACGTTGTGGACTGCTTTGGCTGATTTTCAATACTAAACTGCTTAGGACAATAGTGAATATTTTCAGTGAATTTTGCTTGGTTTTAACGTGAGAGTGGTTGAGGCAAACAGACGGACAGGCAGACAGACTACTGGTTGGGCCCCACGTTGGGCGCCTGTACTGTAGCATATAACGTGTGAATGTTTCGACATTTTTATGGAAGCATAAACAAGGCAGTTGCATGCACTAATCCATCCTTATTGCTCGTCGTTGCCTGCTGCTTCTTGTAGATCTTGCCACTATAAGATTTTAAATTTGCATGCAAAACATATTAGAAGGAAAACTCAGAAAAAATTAATATAAAACAAGTTAGAGTGCTATATTCGGCTCTCCCGAATCTTAAATGCCCTCCACCTTTAACTGGTTCCATAAATCATCAAATTTTATGGATTGATTCAAATTTACCTTAATATTTTAGACTTACTTTCATTACCTTACAATATGCAATTAAAAACAAAACTACCACCTAACAGACTGTTACAGAGCGTACTAAATTTAACCTATGTATTTTAAATAATTTCTATGTGTGAGAGAAATGTATAAAACATATATAATTTTGCACGGGAGGTACAATAGATTTTCAATGTTGTTGATCCCAAGAAAAAAAATAAAAAAAATTGCTTTTAAATATTTATTGTTGAACCGAATTTCGACACTTAATTTGATTTTTTTAAAAAAATTTAATTATTTATGACAAAAAAAGATAAATCGACCAGGAATCGAACCTGCAATGCTCAGTTTGTTAATTCTCCCTTCCATCCACTAACTAATATTTTTCATATAAAAATACCATGTTATTTTCTGTTTGTATAAAACATTGCTACTTTTATCAACACTGATGTTGCTGAATAGCATAAGAAATTTTAAGTTGCACTTTCTCAATGTGCTCATTTTATTTGATCTTGGGCTAGCAACAATTTTTTGCACAAACAGGAAAGAGAATTTCTAAGTAAACATTAGTTGCAAACAATTACGAAGCTAGTTAATAGTGTAGTGGGAATGGCGTAAAACTAGCAACTGGGAGATTTTAAGTTCGAATCCTGTTTGTTTTGGACAGTCTTTATTTAATTTTTTGCGAAAAATAATCAATTTTTTAACCCTTATGGGTGGTACAGGAAATTGTGGACTGATTTCGATTTCCAACTCAGTGGATTCCCAAACTATATGTATGACAAAATTCAAAAATAAATATTGTGCCAAATTTTTTATGGATATCATTATTTGGTAATTAGTAATATGCGTTTAAGTTATTCGCATATTACTAATTACCAAAGGAAAGGAGACCTTGTATGGGAGCTACGACCAATTACAGACCGATCGTAAACACATTTTACAGTATCATTTCTGTATATAAAAGCAATGTTTGTGCTAAATTTTGTATGGATACCTTTATTTGGTAATGAGAAATATGCGTTTAAGTGATTTTGAGAAGGAGACATTGTATGGAGCTATGACCAATTGTGGACCGATCGTGAAAAAATGTACAGTAAGATTTCTGTAGATAAAAGCAATATTTGTGCCATAGTTTGTATGAATATCGTTATTTGGTAATGAGTTATGTGCTTTTTAAAGTTTTTCGGAAGGTAACCTTATATGGGAGCTATGACTAATTATGGACCGATTCAAAAAATTGTTTTGAATCGGCATAGAATTTAAATTTAAGGGTATAAAAAGGAACTTTCTAAAAAGTTAAAGTCAATTGAATCCGATGTTTTGACTCAATAAATTGCCCACCCTACCATGATCACTAAGTTATAACCAAAACAAAAGCACTTAGTAATCCTTTTTCTTTACAGCAAACAACCAAAAGTCTTTTAAATCAAAACGGTTAAAATTTTCAAATTTAGCACAAAATCATTTTTATACCCTCCACCACCATCAGTGATGATAGAGGGTATATACAAGTTTGTCATTCCGTTTGTAACACAGAGAAATATGCATTTGAGACCCAACAAAGTATATATTCTTGGTCCTTATGAAATTCTGAGTCGATTAGATATGTCAGTCTGTCCGTCTGTCTGTCTGTATAAAACACGCTCACGTTAAAAACGAAGCAACGAAACTTTATGAAATTCACCCAAATATTCATTGATTGGTATTGAAAATCAGCAAGATCGGTGAAATAGGTTCAGAGTTATGTGTAAAAATTTGAGACTACCTTAAAAAAAATTGTGCTTTTTCACATATTAATTGTATTTTTTACAAAAACAACTGCAGATAAATTGATAAATTTTGTAAGAGATATAACTCTTGGTGCCAGGATCAACATTGTTAAAAATTGAAAAAATCGGTTCACAATTACATATACCTCCTATACAAATGTACATATTCCCCGAAATTAATTTATTGTTAATAAATTCCGAAATAATGCGATATCTTTACGAAATTTTACAAATTTAAATTCTATGCCAATAGAATTCATATGAAGAAACAATTTTCTGAAATGGTCCATAATTAGTCATAGCTCCCATATAAGGTTACCTTCCGAAAAACTTTTAAATGCACATAACTCATTACCAAATAACGATATTCATACAAACTATGGCACAAATATTGCTTTTATCTACAGAAATCTTACTGTACATTTTTTCACGATCGGTCCACAATTGGTCATAGCTCCATACAAGGTCTCCTTCTCAAAATCACTTAAACGCATATTTCTCATTACCAAATAAAGGTATCCATACAAAATTTAGCACAAACATTGCTTTTATATACAGAAATGATACTGTAAAATGTTTACGATCGGTCTGTAATTGGTCGTAGCTCCCATACAAGGTCTCCTTTCGAGAATCACTTAAACGCATAAAACTCTTTACGAAACATAGATATCCATACAAAATTTGGCACAAATATTGCTTTTTTCTACAGAAAACTTATTACAATTTTGTTTTACTGTCGATCCATAATTGGTCATAGCTCCCATTTAATGTCCCCTTTCGAGAATAACTTAAACGCATATTACTAATTACCAAATAATGATATCCATAAAAAATTTGGCACAAATATTTATTTTTGAATTTTGTCATACATATAGTTTAAAAGTCGAATTCAGTCCACAATTTCTTGTAGCCAATTAAATAAAAACTGTCCAAAACAAACAGGATTGGAACTTAAAATCTCCCAGTTGCTAGTTTTACGCCATTCCCACTACACTATTAACTAGCTCAGTAGCGCAATTCTGTAATTTTTTAATTTTAACTACCGATATCGTAAAGTAACGATAAATATCGGTTGCATTAACGAATTTTCAATTCTGTAACTTTTAACGACCTTAGATATTTTAACGACAAAGATCGGAAAAATATGAGAATGTCAAAAGTTTTATTGAAATATTTTTAAAATATAAAATTTTAACGTGAACTTTTTTGTTGTAGTTACATTGCCGATACTTTTCGTTAACTAATGATTTTGTTTAACGAAAAAAAATCGGTGAAATAAAATTCAGAATACCACATACGACAATTATTGTTAACTTTACGAATTTATACTATTTAACGACAAAATTTTGTAGTTAAAAAGTTACTGAATTGCGGTACAGGTTTAATATTTAGTTTTAGTTTTATTTTTTAAATGTCGACTGAACTGAAGAAAGTTCAAGTATTTATTTTTCCCTCACAAGCTAACTGAAGTCAGTCAACTGTGTCAACGCACTGCTGCAAAAACTTGCAAGTGGTTTTGTTTTTCTTCAGCAGCCACAACACAAGCAGCGGCCATGTTAAGTTTTTCAACTCAGCCGAACTGAACACAACGACTGAACAGTAAAAACAGATTTGCGTGTGCTGCTTACGTATTGCTTAGTTCTTGTTTCGTTTTCTTACTAAGGGACGTAAAAAAAAAACTGGATAGTTTGACTGGTTAGTTACAAAATAAACCGACTGACAATAAACTTGATGGGTTGTTTGTTCATTAAGACTTTGTTATTGTATGCAATTTGTTTTAGTATATTGTATGTTTTTGTCTTAAATTTGACCAAAAGTAAACAAAGTAATTGATAATTATTGCTAATAGAAATTTTAATAATTTTAAAATTATAAAATTATAAATTACTATACTTATAAATTTAGATATTTTCTTTAAATAAAAATTGATTTAAATTTAAGCATTTTGATGATTTT